>NC_137790.1:95988410-96150910 GCF_963383645.1 Muscardinus avellanarius | reverse complement strand
TATAGCCAACTTTTGTAAAGCACTAACACTATGTACCTGGCATTGGACTAAGCTGTTAAAAATTCTATCATTCAGTTTTCATAGTATCTGTGCAGTAAAATGCCATTGTTTGTCTCATTGTATACCTGAGGAAATGGAGACACCAAAAGACTACAAAATTTATTTAAAGACACACAGATAGTCTGACTGCACAATCCATACTCATTTCTATTAACAGGGAAAATACTTCATATCATAATGTGAGCATTTACCAACAAAATAATAGCAATAATATCACCTACAATTTATTGAGTTTCCTCTGTAATATGACCTATGCTGATCTCTTTACCTACTTACTTCACTTAATTATCATAAAGCCCCTACAAAGCAGGACCTGTTATTTTTTCCTTTTATGAAGAAAATGAAACTTTGTAAGAGATTAAACAACTTCAAATGTGGTCATTTGAATTGAGGCAGGCATTTTAATTCAAGCTTGATTTCTGTCTTTTAATTACTATACAATATTGCATTTATTAGTTATTTTACCAATGGATGAAAGAACAAATGAATGAATAAGTGATGTCCCAGTGTCTTTTCTATCAACATCCTCAGCAAGCATCACTGGTTTACTTTCATAGGTTAAAGAATAAAAAAAAATAGCAGTGTACTAGTTCTATTTATAAAAGAAAGAAAAGAAAATCAACATGAAGAAAACGAGTCTCTGCAAATTCCCAAAGATTCGGAGCTGAAGCCAATTTGTTAGTTTTCAAATAAAAGCCCTGTCTTCAGTATTCTGTTTCATGCCTTTAAAATTCAAACAGGAAGCTTAACATCTGCTATATGTATTGCAAAAATCAAGAGAGCTGTGAACACTAAACAGAATATGTACTGAATCTTCTTGAATGTTTTTGGTTACTAGGCAACAGTCTTTCTGCTTTCCAGGAACCAAGGCTAAGTTACCTGGATTCCATCTCAACTTTTAGACTTAGGCTGTGACAAAGTGTTGAAAGATAACCACAGAAAATGCCATTTGATTTTATATACATTTTCTGAGACTTGTCACCTATAGCAACTTTCAGTGCTGGGTCGAAGGGAACTTTTCGGTTCCCTTCCTGGCCATGACAGGTGGCCTCTAGGAACAGGAAGGAATATAATTAACAAAATTACCATAAGCAGGAGGGTTAAATGACACCTTTCAGCAATAGGAGCCGGGCAGAGCCCAGTTCCAGCTTTGCTCAGAGAAAATCTTTCTCCGAGTTCAGAAATAACAATCACTTCTGAAATTCCCTGGAGGTTTTCTCTCTTACCATCATAATTTCTGAACTACATACTTCCAACCCAGGGGAGAAAATGCAGAAAAATCAAGAACTCCAGAGAGAAGCTTATCAGGAGAATACAGTTCTCAGGGGCTTCATTCCAAACTTACTCAATCCTAAATTGAAGATTTGCATATTAACCAGGTGTGGTGACAAAAACTTGTAATCCCAATACTTGGGAGGCTGAGATGGGAGGATTGCAGGTTTGCACCCAGCCTCAGCAACTTGATGAGACCCTCCACAACTTAGTAAGACCCTGTTTCAAAATAAAAACAATAAGGCTAGGGTATAGCAAAGAGGTAAAATCCCCCTGAGTTCCATTCCCTAGTGCCATATATATATACACATACATATAAGCCGGGCATGGTAACGCAAACTTGTAATCCCAGCATTTGGGAGGCTGAAACTGTAGGATCGAGGTTCGCAGACAGTCTCAGCTACTTAGTGAGGCCCTCTGCAACTTAGTGAGATCCTGTTTCAAAATAAAGAATAAAAAAATAGGGATGGGGATGTAGCTTGGAGGTCAAATGCCCCTAGGTTCCATTCCCAGACCCGAAAAAAAAAAAATATATATATATATATATATAGAATATAATATACAAATTATAAATTATATAATATAGCATGTTATATTTTATATGATATATTATGTATAAATTATAAAATATATACTATATTATATATTTTATATTTTATATATAAATTTTATATATAAAAACATACATATATTTTTGCGGTACTGGGGATGGAACCCAGGAGGACATACACTTTCCATTTAATGAGAATTTTTTATGTGTCAGACTTGGTTTAATTCATAAAGCACTGGTTTGGGATAAGGTGATCTTTTGAATCAGGTTTGTAAAATGCCCTGTTGTTAAGGATTAACTAAGATCAATTAACCTAGTCTCTGGAAACATGCAAACAGATGCTGATTCCATTACATAAGATTTTTGCTGGTGTCACTGGGAGGAAGAAAAAATTAACTCTGTTTTTTTTTTTTTTTTTTTTTTTTTTTGGTGGCACTGAAGTTCCTGGAAACCCTTCTACCTCTGGGCTACACTCTCAGACCTATTTTTTTTTTTATATTTTTATTTGGAAACAGGGTCTCTTAAGCCAGCAAGTCTGGCTTCGAACCTGTGCAATCCTCCTGTCTCCACCTCCCAAGCGCAGGGATTACAAGTGTGTGCCACCACACTCGGCTGTATTTTCTATTTTGATGTGGTTAGTGTAATTTTTCTGTAGTACCATGTAAGGTTTTAAAGGTCCCAACCTCGGCAGTCCTATTCAACCAGAAGATTAATAGTGTCTCTTCTGCTTTTCTGTCAAGTGAAAATAAGATTAACATATTTTTTAAGGAATCTAACCACTTAGAGGCCATAATTTATAGATGTTGTATATAATGGGTAGAACTTAAACTAATTTAAAAGTCATGTGTTATTTTAGAAATCATTTCAATAATTGGGATACAAGAGAGACTCTAGATAATGGAGGAGAAACTTCCTGTAGATCCAGGGAGGAGATATAAGCATAGGAGAGGAGGAAGACTGAGGTTCATTAATGAAAATACTAACACCAACTACGTGTATACATGTAAACGCACCTATGTCAGTCTGGGTTCTCTGTATTTAAAAAGAGGAAAATGGAGAGGTGGGAAGGGGAGACACCAAGTGCCATATGCATGTATGTTGTTGTGAAAATAATCTACATTATGATGTGAGACTATAATGCACCCATAAAAGCACAAAATAAAGAAATCTATCTCAAGAAACCCTCTGAATATTGCTGTGTTAATAGTATGTACAGTCTAATAGAAGGAGGCTGCAATGAGGCAAGTAAGCTTGGATGCTACATGGACTCAATAAATATTTATTAGAACTTTCCTGGGTGCCAGGAAGAAGTCTCGATGCTGAAGACACTCAGAAAGGTAGACAGGATCCTTGTTGTAATAGTACTACAGTCTACTAATGGCAGCTGACACTTATTACTTGTAAACTATATGTGTTCCATGTTTTGAATGAATGTTCTTTTCCTAGTGTCAGTGGCTTTTGTTATCTCCACTTTACAGATGAGGAACATAAGGCATATAGAGATTAAGTAGTTTAGCCAAGGTCACGAGGGCACACACATGGTAAATTTCAGAGCCAGGTATAGATAGGGTTGACTCTAGAGATTTCTGTCTCAATCACAGTACACACTGCCTTTCTATATAACCTGGAGTTTTAAGTGGCTATTTTATATTATTAAAAGAGATGTTATATTTTATTATATGTCCTTTAAAACGTATCTCTGACTCAGAAATAGCAAACAATACAAATTACTATTTTATAAACTAAAACTAAGTAAAAAGGGAAAGCAAATGGCCAGCTTGGCTCTAATTGATGTGAAAATGGGCACAAGAACCCCTTTTTTATTGTGTTTTATATTAGTATTCTATCTTTAACACACACATATATTTCATTAGAAAAAAGGGGAAAAAGATTTTTCAAATATGAACTGAACTAAGCTGGGCGTGGTGGCACACACTTGTAATCCCAGCATTTGGGAGGCTGAGACAGAATGATCGCGGTTCATGGACAGCCTCAGCTATTTAGTGAGGCCTTCCACAATTTAGTGAGACCTTGTTTCAACATAAAGAATAAAAAATAGGGCTTGGGGTGTATATTAGAGGTAGAATGCCTCTGGGTTCCATCTCCATAATGGAAAAAAATTATGAACTGATCTGAATGATCTTAAGCAATGCTATTTTCTCACTTTAAAATCAGGATAAAAGCGTAGTTATTGTGGGGACTGTGACAGCATTGCCAGTGAGTAGCATGAAATGATTACTCTGTAAATGCTAGGGCCTCTAAATCTTGCAGTACTTGATATGTATTTTTATTCTTTCACATTGCATAAGGGCAAATACTCAGAAAAACTGCATCTCATTCCTGGGAAATTTCTGAAGTGGAGTCAGTGTTAATTACAGTATAAAACAAGCTCTGTAAAACAGTAAATATTAGCTGAAAATTAGGAAAAAGGTTTACCTATCCCTAAAAAAACTAGTCTTAAAGAAAAAAATAGTTTTTAGAGCTCATTTCAGAGATACTGTCCAACAAAACTAGAAAACAAGATATATATATATATATATATATATATATATATATATATATATATATACTGCCTGTCCAACGTTCTATATCTAGTTGGGGCAAAACACTTGAAACTAGAGTCTTTCTCTGCCACTCCTCGTTACCCCTGACTCTCCAACCCATCCAAGGCCTTCAAGGGTGCCCTACAAAGCCACCTGAGAACCATGTTCTGCAATACTATAGGCAAAGCTACATATAGGTGGTACAGTTTAATAAAAGCTACCTCTTTGATGTAGTATGTGAATGACCATCATTATTAAAATGTCAATCCTGTTGGGCAAATTTGTATAGAAATTCCCAAGTATCCGAGTCTCCAGAATGTACAAATCTTTCATTATCAACCCTGTGGTAAAAGCATTTATCTGTGTTGCCTTAATATAGTCTGCTTTTTAAGAATAATAAAAGTTATCCTCAATGTATGAAAATCTTGTAATTATCCTGTTAAATTCTCAAGATTTCCACATGTTTTTCTATTGTCTATGAGAAATGAAACTGTTCAGAAAATCTTGGTACTAATTTTCCGTGGAAAAGATCCATGTTTATGTTTAAGTTGCCTTTCCCTTCCTTCAGTAGCACACACAGAGATAAAATAGCACTCTCTTTTTCCCCACCTCTAGATTTATTCTCTATCGCATTGCAATATTCATCCATCTATCTATTTACTCAGCAAATACCCCATCAGACTTGTCATGCACTGGTTCCTATACTAGACATAAACCACAGCCCTTTTCCTGGAGGCACTTCATGGGAAGACAGACCCTCTCACAGATTCTATAGGGTGCACAGGGAACTAGAACAGTGCAAGGAGAAGTCATCTCTTTCCAAAACATTTGGAAAACATTTCACAAAGGAAGTGGCTCCAAACTAGGTCTGAGAACACCAGAAAGGAATGAGGAAGCACTTAAAGAGAGGAGGAAGGGCTAGCATTAGGATGTGACCCAGCATAAGGAGCACAGGTGACCCACGAAAGAGCACCTGTCATTAGTGAAGGATGAGGAGGGTCAGTAGTCAGAAGCAAGTGAACCAGGTGTGAATAGGTTGTAACCACAATAGAAAGAATTGGGGAGGTCAAGTGGAAGAGTTTGTACTTGTTAACCTGTAGGTTGTTGGTTTTGCTCCAATAGAGGCTCCTACTGGTAGTATAGTGACCAGATTTTAATAATATATGATGTATGCCAGCATTTGGGAAAATGTCTGCTGAGAGGCTGAGCCCACTGTCATAAAGTTTAAGAGATGACCATGAAAACCATAGTTAAACTAATCTTCTGTCTAGAAAAAAAATGCACCTAAAGCCTTCTGAAGCTCTTTATCCCTGAATACGGAATTCATTGTTACTGCCCTGGCATTTCTATAACAGAAAAGGGAAAAAAATGAACATTTTGTTTATTTTTAAGGTAAATTACAGAGTGATTTGAAGGTGCCAGCCTACTTTTTCAGTTTGAGCATTTAAAAGAGAGACTGAAAGAATTTGGGGCTGATTTGAATGAAGGCTCCTGTTCCTAAAAGCGTTGTGCTTTGGTAAGCAATGTTGCTGATTATTGCCTCATGCTTTTCTGAAACAGCTGTCTCCTTTTAGAGCTTTATTCTAGGGGTACTGCAAAAGCCAGTGAAGAGAATTTAACTCCTAAACACTCAGTTTCATTCATCTGGGTAGAGAAGATATGAAAGTGCAGTGACATAGCTTTGTCTGTCTGTCTATTCCAGAATGTTGACAGCTGTTTGAGATAAAAAGAGAAATATTTCTTCTGTGGATTATAACAGAAGTGTTGTACACATCATTCCTCTGAAGTCCACCTTCTAAACATTTTTCATGTATGTCTGCTTGTGCCTTCAAGCAAACTTGGTTTTCATCTAGGATTTAGCATTTATTTCAAGAAGGGACAAGTGAGGACCTGCATTGCCAGGCTGTTTTTCTGTTGTCTGAGTTTTTCTTTTCTATTACATCTAGTGTCTCTGGAAACCACACCATGGTACTGCACTTAGATTTACTGCCATATTCTATCAGGAACTGCCTTTTACTCATTTGGTGGTTATTTATTAAATACATACTTATCATTTTAGATGCTCTATATATTTAATTGATTGGGTTTTGTTTCCTATTACAAGTTCTAACATGTTGGTTATGATCCAACAAAAGACTCTTTGCTTGGAGAACTTCCTTTCATGGCAGGATGACAACAGAACTAACAGTAGATGGGCACCTGTGATGAACAGGATGTTGATGGTCCAAGATCTGCAGTGGCCCCGGGGTCCTGATTGACATAAAGTATCTGAAATTTCTGTCATCTATCTATCTATCTATCTATCTATCTATCATCTATCTATTTATTTATCTATCATCTATATCTATCATCTATCTATCTATCTATCTATCTATCTAATCTATCTATCTATCTATATCTACCATCATCTATCCATCCATCTATCTATCCACCTATGTAATTTTCCCCTCAAGGAAGGAGTTGAATTTTCATTCTCAGAAGTTATAGAGATCAGAATGATTTTTTTCATCTGTTCCCTGAGCCTGGAATCAGATCTGAGTTAAAAGTCAATTATAAAACAAAGGACTTATTTCATCTTTTGGGACCTTGCTTTCCAGATATAAGATCAAAAGCAACATAGATTAGTTGAGTTCTAAATTAAAATACAGTGGGGAGTTGCTCTTTGAGACACGTTGAGACAGAGCAAGGGCTTAGAATATTCTCAGGTTCTGTCCACTGGGCCAAACTGAAAGACCCACGCAGAGGGGAGACCCTCAAGCCTTGGGATTAGCGACGCCAAGTACCCACGAGAAACTTTACCTTGATGCAATAGCAAAAGGTTTATTAAGAAGCCAGTGCGCACTGGGGTCATCTCATGACTCACGCAGGAGCTGAGATCAACCCCGAGTGCTAGGGACTGGGATTATTTAAAGGGAAAAACCACAAGCTGGGGAGGAGATTGGGCCGGATTATATACGTCAAAGGAAAATTACAAAACCATTTGAAAAGCACAAACTGGGGTCAAACATTGGACAAGATGCTAGGTGTGTCCATCTTGTAGTCAGCAGATTTCTGGAACAAGGCGGGCTGACCTGGGGGTAATACTGACCTGGGGGTCACATATTTTTTTTTATCACTGTATCCTTAATCATGATGTTTCCTAAGCTTGTACTTTTCAAACTGCAGCAGAAATATGTCCTAAGCTTGCACTTTTAACCCATAGCAGAAAGATTTCTCAAATCTGCACTTTAACAGAAATGAGGAACTACTTGCCATGCATCTGGCTAGTTGCTAGGGGCATTATAATATTTCATTAGGGTCTTACATTCCCCCCTTCTTCTAGTAAATAGTTCTAATCTTAGAACTATAGTACCGAATCTGTACATTCTACAATCCTTTTCCCTGGTTGGTGATATTGTTCACATAACATCAAAATCTGTACAGCGCTTACTTTTTTTTCTAACAAAAATAACTATGCAAGTAAATATACAGGGTCCTATGGTTAATAAGAGAAACAAAATTAACAGCAGTCCTGTCAGGACAGAAAATAAGGTAGTCAAGGGACTTCCGGGAAGATGGCGACCGAGAAAAGCGGGGCTTAAGAGTCCCGCTAACAACCAATCTCCATTACCACAAAAAGAGCGCCTTTCATAGCCAGAAAACACCATCACCAGAAAAACAAAAAAACCACCAGGCTCCAGAGAGAAAGCGGACTGAGAACAGAGCTCAGGGCCACAGAGGAGACACACGCGCCCGAGGACGCGGCAGCAGCGCCATACTGCCGGCGGCAGCGGCAAACTCAGCGGACGGCTACAGCAAGCCGAGGTGAGCCGATGCGGAACAGCCAGGCGGGATCTTTCGGCGCAGACAGCATTTAAAGCTCCCAGTGGCTGAGCTCAGCACACGCTGCAGGGATTCAGAGTGGAAATCAAAACCAGAGAAGAAAAAATACGCCAGCCTCATGGCCGAGGGCGTGGCAGAGGTGCCATATTGCCACTGGCGGCGGCAGCAGCAGTGAATTCACCGAGTCCAGTACAGCTACATCTACGTACTCAAGAACAGTGAGTCAAATTGCGGGCCACAGAGGAGAAATCCCAGTATTGTGTCTCCTGGGACTTGACCCAGTGAGGGAGTGGTGGTGGCAGAGATATCACACCATAGGAGAGCGTGCAACCTGGCACCCCCCATAGTTTAAAGCAGCCTCTATCGACTCCCTGGGTCGGAGACTCTGTGATACAACCCAGTAAAGGAGTAGTAGGGTCTGAGATAATACAGACTCGAGATCCAGAGCACCTTAAGTGAAGCCATAGTGACCCAAGGGAAGAACCCAGAGAAGGCACAAACCTCCGAAATCATGGGAAAGAGGAATAACACTGAAGTAATGAAGGTGCACAACCCCACAACATCAGAACCTGATAAAACAGAAAATCAGAGATTTCTAGAAGATCAAATGAGGAAAATAACTGTAGAAATAATAGAGGTGCTTCGAAAAGAACTCAGAGAGAGCCAAAAAGAGATAAAGGATGCAATTAATGAAGTAAAGGCCTCAATTCAAAGCACAAACAACCGATTAGACCACATGGAGAACAGAATCTCGCTCTTAGAAGATGAGCAATCCAAAAATGAATGCATAGTTTCTAATCTAGAAAAAGATATCCAACAGCAGGAATCTGACATTGAAGAAATATGGGCCCATCTTAAGAGAGCTAACCTAAGAATAATTGGAATAGAGGAGGGAAAAGAAAGTGATACCAAAGGGATCAACAATCTCTTCAAGGAAGTAATAGCAGAAAATTTTCCAAATATAGAGCAAGAGGTTGATACACAGATCCAGGAAACTTATAGAACTCCCTTTAGACAGGATCCGAGAAGAGGATCCCCACGCCATATAATTGTCAAAATGACCAATGTGGAAGCCAAGCAGAGAATCTTAAAGGCAACAAAAACAAAGGGCCAAGTGACATTCAGAGGCAAACCAATTAGAATCACTCCAGACTTCCCAAACCAAGTCATGAGAGCCAGAAGGGCTTGGAGTAACATATTCCAAACTCTGAAAGAAAACAACTTCCAGCCAAAAATTTCCTATCCAGCAAAACTTTCTATCAAATTAGATGGAGAAATAATAAGCTTCCAGGACAAACAGAACCTGAAGGAATTTATGTCTTCAAAACCAGCACTAGAGAAAATACTCAAAGAGATTAACTACAAAGAAGAAATAGGTAACACTCACCAGAACCAGAGAAACAAGATTTTCCATCCAACAGACAACTAAGATTGGTTATCTGTGGAGATTCATTATGTTAGTCTTTTACCTATCTCTAAATTGTATTGTTTGCCCTTATTGTTGTTAATTTTTAGGATTTCTAGTTGGAATATTAATATACCTTCAGATATAGCATTTGGAAATATTTTATCCAATTCTATTAGTAACTTTTAACTCTGTTTACATTGTCTTTGGATATACAATATTTTCTTTTATTTTTTAGGGAGTTTGTATATTCTTCTGTTGCCTGTGCCATTGAAATCATATCCAAGAAATCACTGCCAATTTCAATGTTGTGAGGTTTTATGACCCAGATTTTCTTCTAAAAGTTTATAGTCTTAAGATTTATATTTAGGTCTTTTATCTAGTTTGAGTTAATACTTGTATGTGGGATTAGGTAAGGGTCCAATTTTATTCTTTTCCATGTAATTATTATTTTTCAACAATATTTAGTAAAAGATTATTATTTCCACCACCAAATCTTCGTGGAAACCTTGTCAAAAATAACTTGACAATATAGGGAAGAAGTTAGCTCTAGGCTTGTATTTAACTCCAATG
Source organism: Muscardinus avellanarius (assembly GCF_963383645.1). NCBI lineage: Eukaryota > Metazoa > Chordata > Mammalia > Rodentia > Gliridae > Muscardinus > Muscardinus avellanarius. The sequence continues at coordinate 96,140,685 of NC_137790.1, read as the reverse complement.
GTCTATATATCTGCCTTTAGAACAGTACTACACTGTTTCAATTATTGTAGCTTTATATGGTTTGAAATCAGAAAATATACATCCTCTAGCTTTGTTTTTGCTTCGAGATTGTTTTGGGTATCTAGAGTCCATATTCCATATCAGGATAGATTTTTTTCTGAAAAATAAATATATGATAGTTTCACCTAAAAAAAAGAAAAAAATATTCTCTGGTAAGAAAGAAAGCAAAAAGAAATATTGAAATGTTATCTTTAAGTCATCAAAAGCTTGGTATCAGACAAATGAAACTGTTATGTGAGATTATCATTTTTAATTTTGGATAAATTGCTATAATACTAGATGTCAACCACTAAGCCAAGCATGGGAGGGAGGGATGGGGAGAGAATGGGGTGGGGATCGGGTGGGGGCTGACTGGGCGGTGTGTGCATGTATGTCTACAAAAGTTTGTATCCCACTATGATGTATGAATACAGTGCACCAATAAAATAAAATTAAAAAAAAAAAAAAAAAAAAAAAAGAAAATAAGGTAGTCAACCATGGTGAATTTTTGAACCCTCTTTCAAACCATCCTTTTTTCAGGTCTCATTCCCGCTATTTATCTTCTAGCTGCTTTCTAAATCTTACCATAGTTTTCTGAACTACCCCAGAATGGTTAGCATAAAATCAGCATTTCTCCTAGTAGGAGAAGATGTAGATAAGTGGTCATTGTTGCCATCACAGGTGCAACTTCAATGAGTTGGTAAGGTGTCGTCTAAATTCCACTGCTTTGTTCTGTGCTTCTCGCACGTGGGAAAAGTGCTTTCAAGGTCCAATCCCATCAACAGTTCTGTCTCTGGTTAAAATGTCCTCGTTATCTGCTCCGGTTGCTGCTTGACTCAAGAGAGATGAATCCAGTGGCGTTTTTCTTTTACCTTCACTGCAGCCAGGGTGCTACTCAGACCAGGTCACTTGGCTGTGCAACTGGGGTGTTGGGTTGATCTGCCTCACACCAGGTAGTGGGTTTGCTCTTTGAACATTTGAAGAACCTGTAAGGACCTGGGAACAAGGCTGGCATAGGCTCTGTATCTTAAGGGTTCAAACAATATGCTGTAAGGAACAAATCTAAGTTTTACAGTAGCCTGTACCCCAAAGAGTTAATCTTTCTTTTAGATGCTTACATTTCAATCAGAACTGGCTAAAATAGCAAGGTTTTGAACAACCTTGAATAGTATAACCTGATCACTGAGTTTACTCATGAGACTACTTTTCTTGGTTACTCACTTTATATTAGGGTTAGAGGCAAATCAGCAGGATCAGGCCAGCTAACATATACAAATAAACTAAATTATCTTTTATAGACTCAAAACATTATATTTCTTTGGCCTTGGAGTGTTGTCAACCCCAGATACAAAATACGTCTCTACTGAAGAGAACTCCAGGAGAGATAGAGCGAGCAGAGAACTAAGCACTGTATCTAAAGAAATTATTTAATATTTTGCCTGTTACCTCAAGAGCTACCCAGGCTTCCTCCAGCTGGTCAGAGGGCTGATCAGAGGGGCCTTGCCGAGCCTTGGGCATCCTTAGTTCTCAGTTTTTGAGGGTAGCCACAAAGAGCACAGCTGACCTGACTTCCCTTTAGAAGTGAGGGCAACATGCTTTCTAGAGGTGGTCCTCCAGATGCCGACAAATTCTTTGACCAGTCTTTAACCCGACATTCAGGCACCCTTGCCATACTGGCAGGTATAAGACCTTTAGCTCCTTCCCTCTCTGTACAAGAAGCCTTTGGTATCTTTGAGGGGGCAAAGACTTATTACCCAATGCAGGGCTGTTAAATGGGCTTGTCTCTTTGTCTGCATCTGTCCATTCTGATGCTTAACTTTGTTTACCCTATTTCTGTTGTTGAGACACTCCAGAGGTCAAATTTAAAAACTGGGAGCTTTCATCCCAGAGACACAATATGATATGCATTCTATGTTAATTAAATCAAACATAATAATCAGATTTTAAATTTCATTCATATATTTATCAGGGTTTTCTACACATTGACCCAATTTTATACTGGACTACACTAGTAACCATAAGTCTATGTGAGCTAACAATATTGATAAAAATTAGATAGCTCTATCTTCTACATGACAACATTAACAATGAAAATAAATATATTACCTGATCAACCATCAGCTATATTTTACAATAAGACATTTATTTAGTTAGAACAGATGTAAACCAGGTTTTAAGGCTAAATCTGGATTAAAAGACAAAATCTTATTGGTTAGTTTACATACAAATATAAAATTTATACACTCTTAACCTTTAATCTTTGATTTTTAAAATCTTCTTAGCACACTTATACCTTGTAGGTCTATATATCTCTATATCTTGAAATTTTCATTTAAATTAAACATAAACAATTTTTAGCAGACAGATAAAAAAATGGCCCAAAACTCTTTAAGGACACATGTGGACAGTACATGCTCCAAATTCCAAAGTGGGCATGTACCCTGTGTTATTTGTATTGGTATCCACAGCACCTAGGCTCCAACTATATTTTTAATACTGCCACATTAATACATTTTGATGCATCTTTCCAATATTGGTACATTTTCCTCTCTGTCGAGTAACTTCCTGACACCTGTATCGCTTAGTAAAGGAATAAGGGCGCAGACTCAGTCATAAACTGCTTCAAGCTGAACAGGGACGAAGTTGGGGGCCCGGCTTTAGGGTACAGGCACGCAGGTGGGTGGTGAGGGAGTCAGATGGGTGAGTATGTCTCTATGGCAGTCCAAAGGGCTTTGATAGATGTCTGTCAGGTTCTATCTGTAACACCATCTGATGTAGAAAATAATACTCACAAAATAATTAGTAAACAGGGCCACAAAGCAACATGACAAAAAAAAGAAAAGCGAATTGATTCCCATAACTGCTCTCTAATAAATAACCTTAAAGCCAGTTTTAAAGAATTATCTCTCCCCAATGTCCTCTTTGGGAATACACAAGTGGTAGGCTTATTAGAAACCTACTCCTCTTTTAATAATCTATTTTCATTATATATGCAAATAAACATATCATAAACATTCTGCAACTTGCTTTTAACCTTCTTGTTTTTTTCCTGGTTCTTTCTTTCCCATTTGGAACAATCTTAGGATAAAACTTACTTCATACAAAATGCTTTTTTATTTTCACAAGCCTTTCTTTATAACCATCAAAACTTTATACCTGCACACTTATTATATCTGTTTTTTGTTCTGACATACTTATTCCTCAGCCAGATGGTGCCTCCTTGTCTCAGGGCAGTGCACATACTAAATGTAAGGGTTAAGAATTTACCTTGCCCTCAGATCTATTGTATTGGGCAGAACTAATTGGAGGCTAATCTGGTGGCACTAAGACCCTGAGGATCCCAGGCTGCTGAAACTGTTCCTGGAATGTTCAGTGGCCAGGCTCAAGTATCTAGGAAATTATCCTAACTCTGCAATTATTAAAAAATTTGGATGGTCTCTGAAGTTTAAGAACAGCTGAAAATAAGCTATTTCAAACCTCACTGATCTTGTTAACCAAATAAAACATTTTTATAATTAATCTAAAACAAAAAGCAAAAATGATTGGCAGGTTTTTCTGCCATAATAATTTGGGGAAAAAAAAAAACCAAAAAACTATTTGCCAAACTAAATGGGAAGGGGGAATTAACTAAGAATAAAAACCCACATTGTTACAAAAATCCCATTTCATATTTTAATAATTTAAATCTATAAACTGTATACATATATAAAAACATGCAAGCAAATAACCTAAAAGACAAAATAAAAAACTTATATAATTTTCAAAGCTCTTTTTTATATTTTAAAAAACCTTTCTAATTTTATAGCACAGGCCTGCTAAATGTAATTTTTTTTCTCCCCCCTTTGGACAAGTGAGGAGTGGGATGCTGACAGAACTTCTCCCTGGGGCTGGAAGAAATCTTCCAGCGGCCGCCCCCAGGGCAGTTTGCTCAGCCCCCCTCCAGCTCACCATCCAAGGTTTAATTAAAAGCAAATTAAACACACAAAATAAATGTACATACTAAAAAATCTTTTTCTATGCAATCTGATGCAGAACAGAGGCCAGAAGCCTTCTCCGACCCACACCTTATTTTTTTTTTCAATAGCATATCACAACCATTATACAACTAATAACAAACACCACATTTTATTATCATGGGGCAACTATTCCAACACTATCACTTTAAGCAAAACATTAAAAGCACCATAGAAGACAAAACAATATCATAAAATTTTTACCATACCAAAAAAAAATGCCATCTCAAACAAATAAAACACAGAACAGCATTTTTTTTTTTTTTTGGTGGTATTGGGGTTCCTGGAAGCCCTTCTACCTCCGGGCTACACTCCTAGACCTATTTTATATTTTTGAAACAGGGTCTCTTATGCCAGCGTGGTTGGCTTTGAACCTGCGCGATCCTCCTGTCTCCGCCTCCCAAGCGCGGGGATTACAAGCGTGCGCCACCACTCCCGGCATTCAGAACAGCATTTTTACCTTTCCCTATGAACAGCCGGGGTTCCTTGCCCCATTGCCAAAATTAAACACACAAAAAAACAAACCAAACAAATCCACATGCACACCAACTTTTTGACACTAAAGCTTTATAACTAACACCCTTTACTATTTTCAGCCGAGTTGGATGGGGGAGTTATGAGTCTAGGGAAATGGTGGTGGACTCCAGTCGGTTTGGAACATAGGGGGAGCATTACAAGCCCCTGCTCAGGCTCCTTACCGTTGGAAGCTCCCCAAATCCTTATGGGTTACAGGTGGTAGGAGGGCCACTTGAGCAGCTGGTAGCGAGGTTCCCCTTTTCTTGCCAGCCACTTCCCCCGATCCTTAAGGGTTACAGGTGGATGGAAACCCACCCAAGCAGCTGGAAAGAAGTCCTTATACCTTAACTGGAGTCTGGGGTGGAGTTTCTAGTGTTTAGGGTCAGGGTATGTGCTGTATTAAGGAGGGGACTTCACCAGGTTGTTATCCAGGTGTCGTATGCCTCCCACGATGTCTCAGGTAAACCTACCCTCTCTAGCAGAGGTAGGCTAGTCCGGAGTGCCCGGCGACCACCCCTTATTTGCACTCCCCTGGTGGACTGTTATTTAATTTTAACAGATGTTGTTGCTCAACCCCACCCAAGATTGGCTGTTTCCCTAAATTAAAAAATAAACTATAATTTAATCTACTAAATTTAAGCTATTTACACAACAAATATCTAACAAACTACTAATCACGCCTATTAAAAAGAATTATTTACAACCCAGCTGGTACACGCATTCTAATAAGAAACACACACAAAAAAAAAATGACACTTAAACAAACCAGACAAAGAGACACAATTGGCCCTTAACCAAACTTATCAATAATCTAATATTGCAATTTTAATAACACACATCCTTTATCTACATGGACCAGTTCTTTCACACTCACACACACAGCTAGAATCCCACAGAGGGCACTGTTCCTCTAAAAAACACACAAGCTCTAGGAGCTCCAGCCATTGACCAGGGCACTGGGATTCTAACTTCCCTTTTTGCAAAGTAACTTAAAATGAAAAAGAGGATCTTTCCCTTTCACAAATAAACTTTCACTAATAACACCAAAACAAACTAAACAAACAAACACTAATATTCCAGGCGACTGAAAGGACTCTCACTCCCTATCAGCACTTAGAAACTCAGCACTCAAAAGCTCAGAAACGGCGGATAGGACGGATAGTATACCCTTGTCTATCAGCACCCAGAAACTCAGACTGCTGAAAGGACTCTCATTCCTTAACAGCTCTCAGAAACTCAGCAATCAGAAGCGGCCGATAGTACGGATGATATACCACGTTCAGATGGCACCCTGTCTATCGGCACCCAGATGGGACGTTTCCGAGCATCCTCGGAGGTCCCCCAAACCTCCTGGGACGTTTCCCAGGGCAGCAGTCAATTATCACGGACACGTCTGTCATAACCCTCCCTCCATGCAGCCGATAGGACGGATAGTACACCCTTGTCTATCGGCACCTGGACAAAGGAGTTCTGCGCCAGCAGGCACCACTGGCACAGACAACTGCAAATTCCACACACCTGTGCAGGAAACTGCAGAGATCAGAAAACGAATCCAAAAAACAGAACCCGGCCCTGCCATGGCCAGCAGCTACAAGAGAGGAAGAAGAAGGCCAAAATCAGAAATTAACACAGCCGGCCTCAGAAGACAGACAAGACAAACAGAGACAAACGGGTAAAAATCTTACCTCCAAGGGGTGTCTCGCGGAACTTGGGTGGTGGCTGTTTCCCGGCCAATGCACAAATGAAAGCCCCCTGTAGAGGGGAGACCCTCAAGCCTTGGGATTAGCGACGCCAAGTACCCACGAGAAACTTTACCTTGATGCAATAGCAAAAGGTTTATTAAAAAGCCAGTGCGCACTGGGGTCGTCTCATGACTCACGCAGGAGCTGAGATCGACCCCGAGTGCTAGGGACTGGGATTATTTAAAGGAAAAAACCGCAAGCTGGGGAGGAGATTGGGCCAGATTACATACGTCAAAGGAAAATTACAAAACCATTTGAAAAGCACAATCTGGGGTCAAATGTTGGACAAGATGCTAGGTGTGTCCATCTTGTAGTCAGCAGATTTTTGGAACAAGGCGGGCTGACCTGGGGGTAATACTGACCTGGGGGTCACATATTTTTTTATCACTGTACCCTTAATCATGATGTTTCCTAAGCTTGTACTTTTCAAACTGCAGCAGAAATATGTCCTAAGCTTGCACTTTTAACCCATAGCAGAAAGATTTCTCAAATCTGCACTTTAACAGAAATGAGGATCTACTTGCCATGCATCTGGCTAGTTGCTAGGGGCATTATAATTTTTCATTAGGGTCTTACAAAACAATCTCTGGAAGTCACTTCATAAGGTACTGGAGCATCCTTTAGTCCGACTCTTTTCCTCTGTATCTTTTAGGCATTTACTGTCCTAACCAAATACATAATCCTACCATCATCAGAGTGATATACATATCTTGTTTTATGCTGAACTTAAGAGTCAAGGATTTGGGGTCCTGAGTATGATGTATCCTTCCTAGGAGGTAGGCAGACCAGCCTCCAAGTGTTAGTGAGATAAAATTTAGCATTAAGTGTGAGCATCTACAAGTAGGGTTGATCCAGCCTGTGACATTTTTATAAGCATCACTACCAGGGTAGACTTAATCCATTTTCTCTGGATTGGAGCTGCTTATGGAACACACAACTTTACAGCATAGTCCAGCTTCTTGCATGCCCAAGAATTGCTTTCATGCTTCCCATACAGTGCCTGAGCATCATCATACTCTGCCTTCAGCATACAAATCCTGCACTGCAAAGCTGGCATTGTGTCAAGCAGGGCAAAGGCCTGGGCTGTCCATTAACCACTAAGAAGTTGTAAGGATTTTTGTATGCTCCTGGGGACTCCATTTCAATATCATTCTTCTTCAGGCCATGGCAAAGAAGAATGCCACATTTGACTTTGATCCCTGGGGATGAGGTAGGAAGGGCCTTGCTTTATAACACTCAGACAAGAGCTTGCATGACTGCTCTGGGCCCCTCCACTATTTCAGAAGCAATTAACTCTGCCATCAGAGGGAACTGGGTGGCATTTGTTCTCACTGTATTTTTTCTCCAAGTTTGATATTTTTTCACTTTTTTTAAAAACTTATCTGAGTGATGCTTATTATTTTTGAGTGGAACAAGTTCATAATTTTTATATTTCTACTGTTCAACATTAAAAAAACTGCAAACTGGACACATACAACAGATTTGTAAGATTCTACCACCATCTTTTCCTCCCTTATTTTAATTTTTTTCATACTGTAAAACTGATTTATTTTTAAATTGATACATTGTAGTCATACATCTTAAAGTGGTACAAGATGGTAGAGGCACACACACACACACATCACTCATTACCCCTTCCCCTATTCCCTCCCCCTTCCCTCCCCCTTCCCTCCTCATGTTTGGCTTAGTAATTGACTATGAATTTTAATGCATGTACAGATACATACAACTACTGCCACAGTCAGGATACAGAATTCCTCTTAGCTCTCAAATTTTCTTCTGGTACACCTTCATACTCAAATCCTATATCCTGCTCCTACTTTCAGTGTCTGGCAAACAAAACTTTGCCTGTTTCAAAATGGCAAACAATGGAATCCTAGAGTATGTAATCTTCTGAGTTAATTAAAATTATGCAAATTTTAATTAGCATAATTAATTCATAATTTATTCATTTTTGTATGTGTATATAACGTGTTCCTTTTTATTACTGAATAGTAATCTACTGTATGAATATAGGGCAATGGTTTATCCATTCATCCCTTCCAGGATATGTGGGTAGTTTCTGGTGATTATAAGTACTGTTCTATAAACATGTAGAAGGTTTTTTGTGAATGTAAGCCTTCATTTTTTTCGGGAATGATGATCTCTAGAGCACAATTATTGAGATATATAGTAAGTATGTTTAACATAAAAAGCAACTGCCATATTATGTAAAAGAGTGACTGTATTATTATTATTATTATTATTATTATTATTATTATTATTTATTCTTTTTTTGTCGTGGCATGGGGTTCCTGGAAACCCTTCTAACCTCAGGCTACACTCTCTCAGACCTACTTTTTATATTTTTATTTGGAAACAGGGTCTCTCAAGACAGCGAGCCTGGCTTCAAACCTGCGTGATCCTCCTGTCTCCACCTCCCAAGCATGGACCATATTATTTTATATTCCCACCAGCAATGTATAACAGTTCTAGTTTTTCCACAACCTTTCAAGCACTGGGTTTTAACTGTCAGTTCTGTGTTTCAATTATAACCTCTTGAATATATATGTCAGGCTATCTAATCTTAGTTTTCATTCACATTTCCAAACTGCCTAATGGCCTATATTTTCATATAAATATAATGTTTAATCTTTATATCTACTTTGTAGTATCTGTCCAAGACTTTTGCTTGAACATTTCAAAAATTTAGCTGTTCATTTACTTACAGTTGAATTTGAGAATTTTTTATATATTTTGCATATAAGTCCTGTGTAAAATGTGTGACTTTCGAATATTCAAATATTTTTCTCTATCCATATCTTGTAATTTCCTTTTCGTTGAAGTATAATTTATCAATTTTGGTGCCATATCTAACTAATCTAATTCTAGCTTACAAGAATTTTCTATTATGTTTTCTTCTAGAAGTTTATGACCTAATTTTGTGAATCTTAACCTACCATCCATTTTGATTCAATTTTTGTATAATAGAGCAAAAGTTTAAGGTTTTTTGCATATATATATATATATATATATATATATGTGTGTGTGTGTGTGTGTGTGTGTGTGTGTGTGTGTGTGTGTATAGTATATTTATATTGCTATATATATATATATATACACACATACACATATATACATGTATATAATTGTTTCAATACCTTTATTAAAATGACTGTTCTTTCTCCATTGAATTATCAAATTGTCTTTTAGAAAGATTTTTGTTAAGCTAGGCATGGTGGTGTACTATGTAATCCCTCTTGGAAAGTTGAGACAAGAGGATGACAGTTTGTGGACAGCCTCGGCTACTTAGCGAGGCCTTCTGCAAATTAGTGAGATCTTATTTCAAAACAAAAAATAAAATATAAGGGTGGGGGTATACCTCTGAGGTAGAATGCCCCTGAGTTTCTAGTACCATTAAGTTTAAAAAAAATTTTGTTAAAAAATGTCAGTTGCATATATTTGTATGGATCAGTTTTTTGATTTCCTATTCAATCCATTTATTATGTGTTTATTTAAATTCACCAGTACCACAATGTTTAGTTAAATTGTACCTTTTTCACAAGTCTTAAAATCAGTAGAATAAATCCTCCAATCTTGTTTTTCATTTTCATAATTTTTTTAGTTATTCTAATTCCTTTGACTTTCCATATAAAATCTAGAACCAGATTGTCTCTATCTTTAAAATGTACTGCCAGAATTTTATTTAATTTTATTTTTTTTATTTTTTATTTATATTTTAATTTTATTTAATTTTATTGTTTTAATTGGTGCGTTGTAGTCATATATCAATCACATTGGAGTACAAGACTTGAGAGGATATACAAGCAAACATCATTGAATTAGCCCTCATCCAGCCCCCATCCCATCCCCCCCTCCCTCGATTCCATGCTTGTTTGGTGATTAACTTTGATATATTTGTTTATGTACCTCCTGCATTTTAAAGAGGCTCCATCCTCCCCTATTCCATACCCTCTGATTGGTCACCTTAGTTGCTTCACTATAGGGCCCATTCTATACCTCGACCTCTTCCTGTTGCCCCTTTCCTCCTAGTTTTTGCTGATTAGGGGAAGCATCTGATTTTTATTTTCTGCGATATTTTCCTGTGCATGCTGCGTAGCAAGTACCGATCCCACTCTTGAAGGGCCCAGTAGTGGCCTGGCTACCCGGTGGACTGATCCAGACCTCGCTGGCTCAAGCAGCGGCCTTGCCTCATAGGAGGCCCCGATTCTGGTCTCTCTGGCCCTGACACCAGCCTAACCCCTCAGCTGGCTCTGATCCCAGCCTCAGAGGCCCCAGTAGTGACCTTGCCTCACTTGCAGGCTCTGATGCCGGCCATTGGCCCCGGCACCAGCCTAACCCCTCGGCAGGCTCTGATCCCGGCCTCAGAGTCTCCAGCACCGCCCTTGCCTCACAGCAGGCTCCAATCCCAGCTTTGTTGTGTCTGTTGCCGGTATTTTATTTTATTTTATTTTATTTTATTTTATTTTATTTTACTGGTCTGGGGATGGAGCCCAGGGGCATTCAACTTCCGAGCTACACCCCCTGCCCTATTTTTTTAATTTTTATTTTGGAACAGAGTCTCACTGAGTTGCAAAGGGCCTCACTAAGTAGCTGAAGCTGTCGGCAAACCGCGATCCTCCTGTCTCAGCCTCCCAAATGCTGGGATTACAAGTGTGTGCCACAACACTTGGCTCGAAATCACATTAAACCTACAAATCAACTTGGAAATAATTGACACCTTTACTATGTTTAGTCTTACAATTTATGAGCATAATATCTCTCTCCATTTTTTAGGTTTTCTGTTATTTCATTCATTAGTGTTTTATAATTTTCAGCATGTAGAATAGGCACATGTTATTTAGAGGAGTACTTTCAGTTTCTAAGTGTTTGGATATTTTTTTTAAATCTCAAACTAGATCTATTCTGCTTTAATTCTTTTATAGCCAGAGAACATAACTTTGTATTATTTCAGTCTTTTCAACTTTTTAATGTTTATTTTGACCCAGAATATGGTTGATCTTGGTGAATTTCTCATATGCACTTTAAAAAGAACATTTCATGTGCTACTATTGGGTGGGATGTTCTATAAATATCAATGATATTAAGTTAGAGCATGCTACTTAGGTATTCTATATCCTTACCCATTGCTGGTATAGTGTTTCTATATATCACCTACAGTTGTGAATTTGTTGATTTTATTTTTGTGAAATCAGTTTTAAAGCTATGTATTTTGAAATTTGTTGTTAAGTTATAAACACTAGGAACTACTATATTATTTATTTTTGGTGAATTGACCTTTTATAAGGATGAAATATGCCATTCTTTATCCCTGGCAACTGACCTTGCACAGAAACCTGCTTGTCAGATAATAATATTTCCATCTCAATTTTCTTTTGATTTGTGTTTACATGGTATGTAATTTCCTATGCTTTAACTTTTAACCTATCTATATCACTTTGTATGAAGTTAATTTCCTATAGATAGTACATAGTTCATTCACTTTTTAAATCTGTCTTGACAATCCCTGTATTTTGCTTAATGTGTTTACACATCATTTATACTTAATGTACTCAGTGTGGATTTAAGTCTTCCATTTTAATATTAGTTATATATATATATATATATATATATATATATATATATATATATATATATATATCTTCCATTTCTCATTCTTGTTTACTACTTCTTGCCTTATTTTTTGATATTTCAGTATTCTAATGCTTAACTTTCATATTTTTAATGGTTTGAACTATATCTTACTACATAATTTTAGTAGTTTTCTAGGAATTCCAATATAGATACTTAATTTTGAAGAGTTCACATAGAATTAATATTTTACCACTTCAAGATAAATCTAAAAACCTTAATATCATGTAGGCCCTCTTACCTTCCCCCTTTATTATAATTATTTATATATTATATCTGTGTGCATTGAAAATGTCATATGACATTGTTCTATTTTTGCTTTCAACCACCAAACACATTTTAAAGAAATCATAATGAGAAGAATAACGTATTATATTTACATTATTTTCCTTTTATTTTTGTTCTTTTCTCATTCCTGGTGGTTTAAGTTTCATTCTGGTATTATTTCACTCCTAAAAAAAATATTTTTTACTAATTCTCTTAGAACAGGTCTTATGGCAACAATTCTTATGATTTTCTTTAATTTGAAAATGTTTGTGGTGTGTTTTGTTTTGTTTTATGTGTGTAGTGCTGGGGATGGAGCCCTGTGGTATTCTACCTCCAAGCTAAACCTCCAGCCCAATCTTTTATTTTTTATTTTTTTATATTTATTTATTTATTTATTTATTTATTTATTTATTTGGTGGTACTGGGGTTCCTGGAAGCCCTTCTACCTCTGGGCTACACTCCCAGACCTATTTTTACATTTTTTTTTTAAAACAGGGTCTCCTAAGCCAGCGCACACGGCTGGCTTCGAACCTGCGTGATCCTCCTGTCTCTGCCTCCCAAGCGCGGGGATTACAAGCGTGTGCCACCATGCCTGGCTTATTTTTTATTTTGAAACAGGGTTTTACTAAATTGAGGAGGGCCTCACTAAATTGTTGAGGCTGGCCATAACCCCGAATCCTCCTATCTCAGCCTTCCAAATTCTGTGATTACAAGTGTGCACCAGCTGAAATTGTTTTTATTCCATTCCTTTGCTGAAGGATATTTTCACTGGAAATAGAAATCTGGGTTGACAGTCTTATTGTGTTAAGATATATGATGAAACAGAAATTCAAATATTTCTTAGCAATTTTACATTTTTCTTCAAAATATTAAAGTAGAAAAGCTTGTATAAAATAAAATCTTTTTGAGTGTAATGGTACATGCCTGTAATCCCAGTGCTTGGGAGGCTAAAATGAAAAGTTCTCAGATTTGAGGCCAACCTCAACAGTTTAGAGATCCTGTTCTTTTTTGTTTGTTTTGTTTTGTTTTGTTTTGTTTTGTTTTATTGGGGGTACTGGAAATGGAACTCTTTGCTGGACTACACTCCCAGACCTATTTTATATTTTTATTTGGAAACAGGATCTCTTAAATCAGCAAGGCTGGCTTCAAATCTGCGCGATCCTCCTGTCTCTGCCTCTCAAGTGCAGGGATAACAAGCGTGCACCACTATGCTGGCAAGAGATGCTGTTTTAAAATAAATAAAAATTTAAAAATTTAAAAAGGGCTTTGGGTGTACCTTGGAGGTAGAATATCATTTGGTTCAATCTCTTGCACCAAAAAATAAATAAATAAATAAATAAATAAATAAATAAATAAATAAGGCTGGGGGTTAACTCAGAAATTGCATGCCTCTGGGTTTCAATCCCCATTACCAAAATAAATAAATAAAATAAAATTTTGTTGTTCTATAGCAAACATAAAATATTCGATTTTAATAAAATTTTTGATCCAATATAGCTCAAGATTACAGCCCATGAGTTCTATATTAATAGGTCTTTCTCTCATAATTAACTAAAAATGTATATTGCCTCTCTAGTACCAGTCCCAATTATATCTCCCTTTGCTTTTCCACCTTATTGTGATCATACTTTAATCATTGTCCTTGCTACCAGCCATTAGTTTAAAAGTAAAAATAATGTCACCCACCTTCCTTGTTGGACTCCTAATAAATGATAATTAATAGGTTAATAATACCATAAATCTTTGTTATTTAAGTGGTTTTTAAAATAACAGGACACACTTTTATACTTTTTTGAAAATCAAGGAAATACTACTTCTATCTCTCAGGATGTTTTGAATATTGTATTGGCCTCAATGTGTATTGTCCCCCACTAATCAGAGGTTCCCCTTTAACCAAGAGTCCCTTCTCTGCATTTTTCCCTATCCTAGTGACCTTGAGAATGTCAGCTTAACTCTTAGGACTCAAACCAAATGATACCCCATTTTATGAGACATTTCATCTTTATCTCCTATGGTAGGCAGAAAGTAGGTCCACAAAGATGTTATAGCATAATCCCTAGAACCTGAAAGTGTGTTCCCCTACTTGAACAAAAGGATGCTTGCAGATGTGACTATGCTAATGACCTTGATCTGGGGAGATTAACCTGTGTGGTTCCTGTGGGCCCAATCTAAGTTTATAAGTAAAGAGAACTTGTCCTGGTTGTGGTCCGAGGGAGTCATGGCTAAGGAAAAGGACTCAGAGATGAAGTATTGCTGGCTTTGGAGATGGGAACAGAGAATCAAAAACCCAAAAGTGTGGACAAATTCGAAAAGCTTGCAAAACCAGGAAAAAGTTCTCTCTTAAAAGCTTCCAGGAAGGAATGCAACCCTGGTGACACCTTCATTTTAGCTCATCATATCTATGTCAGATGTCTGACCTACAAAACTTCTTAAGAAAATGAATTCATGTTCTTTTAAGCCACTAAACTTGTGTTCGTTTGTTATGGCATCAAGAGGAAACTAATAGAACCCCTCCTGGTTGGGTTAAATGCCATTTATGTACTTTTGTTGCATTCCTTGTATGCTGCTAAGAATACATGCATAGGGCTCATCATAGCATATTGATACCAGGTGTTTACTTGTCCTACTATCCATTGTGAGTGCTGCAAAGCAGGGACAGGACTTATATGTAGAATTGGGTGTTTGTGAATTTATTCACTTATCACATAGAATAGTTACTGAGTCATCACTTCACACCAGGATCTGGACTAGGCTCTGATAATGCCATTGCATAACAGAATTGCTCTTTTATTCCCATCAGTCTCCTATGTTTTTTTTTTATTAAATATTAGGCAGGGATCAGACATAATAAAATTGGATGACCTAGATATGAACTCCAACAGCATTCATATCTTTAGATCTAGCAGTCAGAGAACATTAAAAGCATATTTGTATCCACAAAATCTTTCTTTTGAATTGTGAAGTTATTTTGGGAACTACGATGGGCCAAGAAGGGGGAGCAGCTGTAAAAAGGGAATGCAATTGCTGATGTTTCACACAAAGAGTGTCATGCAGGAGACACCAAACAATATTGCTGCCTGTGACATCATCAGATTGGTAGCTATTTCTAAGCCAAGTAATGAATCATGTTAGCACTGTCTGTCAAAGAAACAAATGAAATGAATTCAATTTGGTGATGAATTTACATTATTGTCAGATCTTTGCAAGAGGCACTTATCAGTTCCCTTTGTCAAAATCAAGCCTAGGAGGGTGCCCCCTCTCTCATCCACTTCTCCTCTTCTTATCCTGTACCTTTATACACAAAATTCCTACCTCCAGTCACTCTGGAAGTATGTTCCTCAAAGTGGCCTTTTCTATAGCGACATTTTTTTTCTATAGCAATACACTCCAAATATTTTTAAACTGTGTATCCACTTTAGACTTGGAACCTTATATCAACCTGAGAACTTCTCTATTCCTGGAAAGTTGCTCAGGAACACAATCATCTTTCATCATTTGCACTTATCTCATTTTCCTGAAAGCTTTTATCTAATTTATTTTCAGCATTGGCAATCAAGGGATCAAGTGTTGGTATATAAATGCAGACATGCTCCTGGTTAACTCTTTGGCAGAAAGATTAGCATGTTATTCTGGCCTACTGAATATGTTTTCAAAAGCAAAATGTAGGATAAACAAAGTTATCTACATGGTGCCAGGTTAGAACACCTTGCTAAAGCATGGCAAACAGAAAACAGTACTAGTTAGGTTTGCTCACCAAAAAAACATGAGAGCATGGGAAAGGAAAATAAGCAATTCCTCAGTACTGTATTTTTCTTGAAACTGACCAAAATGTGGCAAAGAGTAAGTGGGTGAGTCAAACAGAATATATCACAGTGTCCAAAAGTTCAGCAGATTTTCCTGAACTTTTTTATGTACTATACAATCATTTTGGTTCCATCTCACAGTATTGATTAGGAAGGTGGCTAGAATGATTATACCTTCTAAACTGGTGTGCAGCAATCACAAACAGACCAAATTCCAGCCGAGTATTTCAGTACTTCAGGCATTTTATTTTCTTCCTCTCTCTTTTTCTCTCTCTCTTTTTTTTAGTATTGAGGATAGAATCCAGGGGTATTCTACCTATGAGGTACACCCCCAGTCCAATTTTTTTATTTTTATTTTTATTTTGAAACAAGGTGGACTTCCGGGAAGATGATGACTGAGAAAAGCGGGGCTTAAGAGCCCCGCTAAGAACCAATCTCCATTACCACAAAATTAGCGCCTTTCATAGCCAGAAAACACCATCACCAGAGAAACAAAAAAATCACCAGGCTCGAGAGAAAGCAGACTGAGAACAGAGCTCAGAGCCACAGAGGAGATAACCGGCCTCACGCCTGAGGATGCGGCAGCAGCGCCATACTGCCGTGGCAGCTGCGACTTCACCAGACGGCTACAGCAAGGTAAGGTGAGCCACTGCGGAACAGCCAGGCAGGATTTCTCGGCGCAGGTAAAATCTAAAGCTCCCAGTGGCTGAGCTCAGCACACACCTCAGGGATTCAGAGTGGAAATCAAAACCAAGAAGAAATATGCCAGCCTCACGGCCAAGGGCATGGCAGCGGTGCCATTTGCCACCGGCGGCAGCAGCAGAGAATTCACAGAATCCAGTATAGCTACATCTGCGTACTCAAGAACAGTGAATCAAATTGCGGGCCACAGAGGAAAAATCCCAGTACTGTACTCCCTAGGACTTGACCCAGTGGAGGAGGGGCAGTGGCAGAGATATCACACCATAGGAGAACGTGCAACCTGGCACCCCCCACAGTATAAAGCAGCCTCTATCGACTCTCTGGGTCAGAGACTCTGTGATACAACGCAGTAAAGGAGTAGTGGGGTCTGAGATATTACTGACTTGAGATCCAGAACACCTTAAGTGAAGTCATAGTGACCCAAGGGAAGAACCCAGAGAAGGCACAAACTTCCGAAATCATGGGAAAGAGGAATAATACTGGAGCAATGAATGCCCACAACCCCACAACATCAGAACCCGATAAAACAGAAAATCAGAGATTTCTAGAAGATCAAATCAGGAAAATAACTGTAGAAATAATAGAGGTGCTTCGAAAAGAACTCAGAGAGAGCCAAAAAGAGATAAAGGATGCAATTAATGAAGTAAAGGCCTCAATTCAAAGCACGAACAACCGATTAGACCACATGGAGAACAGAATCTCGCTCTTAGAAGATAATCATTCCAAAAATGAACGCATAGTTTCTAATCTAGGAAAAAAATATCCGACAGCAGGACTCTGATATTGAAGAAATATGGGCCGATTTTAAGAGAACTAACCTAAGAATAATTGGAATAGAGGAGGGAAAAGAAAGTGAAACCAAAGGGATCAACAATCTCTTCAAGGAAGTAAGAGCAGAAAATTTTCCAAACATAGAGCAAGAGGTCGATACACAGGTCCAGGAAACTTATAGAACTCCCTTTAGACAGGATCCGAGAAGAGGATCCCCACGCCACATAATTGTCAAAATGACCAATGTGGAAGCCAAGCAGAGAATCTTAAAGGCAACAAAAACAAAGGGCCAAGTGACATTCAGAGGCAAGCCAATTAGAATCACTCCAGACTTCCCAAACCAAGTTATGAGAGCCAGAAGGGCTTGGAGTAACATATTCCAAACTCTGAAAGAAAACAACTTCCAGCCAAAAATTTCCTACCCAGCAAAACTTTCTATCAAATTAGATGGAGAAATAAGAAGCTTCCATGACAAACAGAAACTGAAGGAATTTTTGTCTTCAAAACCAGCACTAGAGAAAATACTACTAGAGAAAATTAACTACAAAGAAGAAATAGGTAACACACCAGAACCAGAGAAACAAGAGTTTCCATCCAACAGTCAACTAAGATTGGTTATCTGTGGAGATTCATTACTTTTGTTAGTCTTTTACCTATCTCTAAATGGTATTGTTTGCCTTTATTGTTGTTAATTTTTAGGATTTCTAGTTGGAGTATTAATATACCTTCAGATATAGCATTTGGAAATATTTTATCCCATTCAATTAGTAACTGTTAACTCTGTTTACATTGTCTTTGGATATACAATATTTTTTTTTATTTTTTAGGGAGTTTGTATACTCTTCTGTTGCCTGTGCCATTGAAATCATATCCAAGAAATCACTGCCAATTTCAGTGTTGTGAGGTTTTATGATCCAGATTTTCTCCTAAAAGTTTATAGTCTTAAGATTTATATTTAGGTCTTTTATCTATTTTGAGTTAATATTTGTATATGGGATTAGGTAAGGGTCCAACTTTATTCTTTTCCATGTAATTATTTTGTTTCAACAACATATTTAGGTCTTTTATCTATTTTGAGTTAATATTTGTATATGGGATTAGGTAAGGGTCCAACTTTATTCTTTTCCATGTAATTATTTTGTTTCAACAACATTTAGTTAAAATATTATTATTTCTACCACCAAATGTTCATGGAAACCTTGTCAAAAATAACTTGACATTATAGGGAAGAATTTAGCTCTAGGCTTTTATTTAACTCCAATGGTTTATATATCAGCCTTTAGAATATTACTACATTGTTTAAATTATTGTAGCTTTATATGGTTTGAAATCAGAAAATATATATCTTCTAGCTTTGTTCTTTTTCAAGATCGTTTTGGGTATCTAGAGTCCATATTATATATTAGGATAGAGTTTTTTTCTGAAAAATAAATATATAAATATATGATAGTTTCACCTAAAAAAATAGAAAAAATATTCTCTGGTAAGAAAGAAAGTAAAAAGAAATATTGAAATGTTATCTTTAAGTCATCAAAAGCTTGGTATCAGACAAATGAAACTGTTATGTATGATTATCATTTTTAATTTTGGATAAATTGCTATAATACTAGATGTCAACCACTAAGCCAAGCATGGGAGGGAGGGATGGGGAGAGAATGGGGTGGGGATCGGGTGGGGGCTGACTGGGCGATGTGTGCATGTATGTCTACAAAAGTTTGTATCCCACTATGAGGTATGAATACAGAGCACCAATAAAAAAAAAAGAGGAAAAAAAAAGAGGAAACAAGGTCTCACTAAATTGCAGAAGGCCTTATTAAGTATCTGAAGCTGACCACAAAGCTTGTGATCCTCCTGTCTCATCCTCCTAAGTACTGGGATTACAAGCATGCTCCACCATGACCACCACTTCCTCCTCCTCCTCCTCCTCCTCCTCCTCCTCCTCCTCCTCTTCCTCCTTCTCTTCCTCCTCCTCTTCCTCCTCCTCCTCCTCCTTCTCCTCACAATCCACGATACTGTAATATTTTATCTCTTTCACCCATTCTCTTCCCTACTTTATGCTATCCTAACTTACATATTTCATTTGGTGATATTTCAGTTAAGTCAGTGCTGAGCTGAAGTCAGCTGGGTCAAAATGTTCTTCCAAAAAGTTATTTTCGTAATAAATAACCACTCTTGAAAATAGGTTACATTTTTATCTCATTTCCGGGTATATTATGCACATTGCCTCATACCAACTTGTTAGTTGTATACATTTCATCAGGCTAAGAAGTTTGTCTTTGCATAGCAGTTATCCCCAAACATTTCCTGGAAGATGGTTTAGTTTAATATCTTCAAGGTTTTGCCTTTTGTGTCTTTCATTAATCATAATAGGCTAGAATATACTGCAAGAAAATAAAACCCAATGGCTTAGAACAACATAGGTTTTATTTATTTATTTATTTATTTATTTATTTATTTATTTATTTATTTTTGGTGGTACTGGGGTTCCTGGAAGCCCTTCTATCTCCGGGCTACACTCCCAGACCTATTTTTTATACTTTTTTATTTGGAAACAGGGTCTCTTAAGCCAGTGCGGCTCGCTTTGAACCTGCGCGATCCTCCTGTCTCCACCTCCCAAGCACGGGAATTAGCGTGAGCCACCACGCCTGGCAACATAGGTTTTATGGTACAGTGAATGGGACCCATGGGCTTTCTACCCCTGGGCTACACTTCCAGACCTATTTTATATTTTATTTGGAAACAGGATTTCACGAACTTGCGGAGAGCCTCACTAAGTAGCTGAGGCTGGCTTCAAACCTGTGCAATCCTCCTGTCTCCCAAGTGCTGGGATTGCAAGCATGCTCGACCATTCCCAGAAAAAAAAAAAAAAGTTTTATTTCTTACTCAGGCTGTATGTCCATTGCTGGCTTTGGCTGACAGAGAGATCTCCTCATACAAGTCGCTGAGCAGTGTACTCAGGCTGACAAAATAACCATCTTCTCACCATCTTAGCAAATAAGAGATATCTAGAGAACTTCACATCTACAACCAAGTGCTAGAGCTCAGTATGACACACATCATTTCCACTCACAGCATGCCATTCTCAACCAACCACAAGGAAACCAGGAAGACAACCCTAGGCTAATTCAATACATTAGAGACTGAAAATATTTTAACAGTACTAATTATAATCATGTGCTGGTATAGAAATCTGTGCTTTACTGTTGCCATATGATCTAAGAATTATCAAACTGTATGCCTTGTCCATAATACAGGTGCTTATCATAATAACCTATTAGACATTTATGATAATTGCATGTATTGTCAAAATACACTTACATGTTTCCATATTCTTATATTTTAATGTCACTCCCACACACATATAGAAAATAAATCTGCCCAACTAGGTGTGGTGGCACATGCCTATATTCCCAGTATAGGCAGACTATTGGAAGACTGACTGGAGAATCACAGGTTCAAGGCTACCTCAGCAATTTAGCAAGACTCATAGCAACTTAGTGAGAGCCTGTTTCCAAATAAAAAATAAAATAGAGCTGGTAATGTGACTACAACGTAAAATGCCTCTGAGTTCAATCTCCAATACCTAAATAAATAAATCTTCCCATCCAACCTCAATTAATTCAATAATTTTCTGACTGGCCTCCTCATTTCTACTCTTTACCTCCAAAGGTGAAGGATATAGCATACAGAATGCTTCTTTCCACAATGTAAATCAAATAAAGTCTTCTCCTACTTACAACTGTTCTCATTTTTTTCCCATTAAAAAACATAAAATGCAAACTCTTTACCATGGCTTATGATGCCTCAACCTGTCTACCCCTTCAGGTTGACCTGGTATCCCTCTTTGCCCACACTTCTCTAGCCACACTGTTCTGATCTTCAAATAAGCCAAGATAATTTCTGCATTAGAAGCTATGTATGCCAGGTGTGGTGGCGCACGCTTGTAATCCCCGTGCTTGGGAGGCAGAGACAGGAGGATCACACTGGTTCGAAGCCAGCCTCGCTGGGTTAAGAGACCCTGTTTCCAAGTAAAAATATAAAATAGGTCTGGGAGTGTAGCCCAGAGAAGAGTTTCCAGGAACTCCAGTACCACCAAAAAAAAAAGAAGAAGAAGCTATGTATTATGTCTTCCCCCAACTGCAAATGTTCTTTCTCCTTTGAAAAGCCTGGCACTTCCTTTTCATTCAGATCTTCTATGAATCCATCGACCAACAGACTATGAAGAAAGACATACACAATATAATGAACACATTATTATATATTTTGCTTAAAACTATTAAAAAGGAATAGAAAAGATTTTCCATTCTGTTGATTCTCTTTGAAGTTTTTGATAGTTTGTTTTACTGCACAGAAGCTCTTAAGTTTAATGCAGTCTCATATGTTAATCATTGTTTTAATTTCTTGTGGATTTGGGGTCTTGTTGGGGAACTTTTTATCCATGGCTATATGTTGGAACATTAGAACATTAGCCCTATGCTCTTTTCAATTGGCTATAAATTTCTGGTCTGATTTTCAAGTCTTTGATACATCATTAATTGACTCTTATGCAGAGAGAAGGTGAAATTTATTTCCAGCTTTCTACATATAGGTAACCAGTTTTGCCAACACCATTTGTTGAAAAGGCTGTATTTTTTCTAAGGTATATTTTTGGTTCCCTTATCAAAAATTAATTGGCTGTACGTACGTGGATTTGTTTCTGAATCTTCTAGTCTTCTCTGTTGGTCTATGTGCCTGTTTTTGTGCCAATATTGTGTTGTTTTTATTACTAGAGTTATGTTTTATAGTCAAATGTAGTAGCTAGGGAAGAAATTGGGACACAGGAGGGACCCTAGACAAAGGTGGACCTTAGTTGATTGAGGGAGAAAACCTAACAGAAGGAGGTGGAAGTGGGGAGGAAGACTCAAAGAGAAAACACTTCAATGGACATGATGCACATACACAAGTTTATCAATGCCAATCGCAAGGTTGTGCAAGAGAAGAGGAATAAAGGAATGGGGTGGGGACTGTGGGAGGGCTCTGCAAGAGCAGTGTGCATGCATATATGCCTCTATCACTCTGTACTTCATCATGATATATAATTACAATGCACCAATAAAATAGATAAATAAAATGGCTAAAAAGGAAGAAAGAAAAAGAGAACCAGAGTTAGATGGAAGATTACTTGAATAGGCTTATATTGGCAAATTTGAAGCCATTACAGACATCACTGTGTTTAAATCCTGCCACTTCTCTATGATTCTACATAATATAGAAGATTGTGATTCAACTTTAAGAGGGATTTTCTCCATATAAAATCATTTCAGAGCCGGGCATGGTGGCACATGCTTGTAATCCCAGCATTTGGGAGGCTGAGACAGGAGGATCTAGGTTCGCAAACAGCCTCAGCTACTTAGTAAAGCCTTTCACAACTCAGTGAGACCCTGTTTCAAAAAAAGAATAAAAAAATTGGGCAGGGGTTGTAGCTCAGAGGTCAAATGCCTCTGGGTACCATCCCTAGACCAACAAAATAAATAAATAAATAAATAAATAAATTAAAAATAAATAAAAATAAAATCATTTCAGATAATCAGAAAAGCAGGAATAATAGAATTATAGTGTTACATTTCCCAACATCTTGGTAATTCTCTGCTGTGGTGGTGGTGTGGTACTGTGTATTGTAATGCAGGGATGGATAGGTGCAATATAGTTCCTCATCCATCATAAAGGTCACAGCCAACACTCCTATAACAAAAGAGTTTAGCAAAAGAAAAGCATACTAAGCTTATTTGCTTAAAGTAGTGTGCAACACAGGAAACTTCAGAAATAAAGACCCAAACACTCAGAAAAAAAAAACAAAACACTATTTTTATGCTTAGAACCAATGAAGAATGGACAACCATATAGAAATGTGATTAGAAAAAAGTAGGCTGATCTAATGTCCATAGACTGAGGGGAGAACCAGACTATGAGAGACAGTTTCTACAACTAAGATTTATAAGGCAAAATAAAAAATATGATAAATATAGCAAAAATCAAGAAAATGTAGCTCTGACTGGATATTTGGTAAAATTAAGTGATCATTAAAACATTGGTGAAATAATAATAACAATAATTGAAAAGGGCTATTAGAGATAGATATTGAAATGCAGTATGTTATCATTACTTCAAAATTTTTTATGGTACTGGGGATTTAACACAGGGATGTTCTACCAGTACCCCAGATCTTTTTTTTTAATTTTTTTATTGGTGCATTATATTCATACAACTTATTGGGGTAAAAAAACTTGTGTGTACAAACATGTACTCATCGCTGATTTAACCCCTACCCAAATCCCACCCCATTCCCTCCCCGTCCCTCCCTCCCTTGCTTGGCTTAGTGATTGACTTCGATATGTTTAAGTACATTGTGAGCTTTAGAGATTTTTCTCTTCCCCCCTCCTTTCTCCTCCTTTAGGTTGTCTTGTTTGCTCCTCTTTTCGCCCTAACTCTCACATATTAGGGAAAGCATCTGATTTTTTATTTTTTGTGCCTGACTAATCTCACTTAGCATAATGTCCTCCAGTACCATCCATTTCCCTGAAAATGATGTAATTGAGTTTTTTTTTTTTTTTGATGGCTGAGTAAAATTCCATTGTGTACATATCCCACAGTTTTTTTAATCCATTCATCTGTTGATGGACATCTTGGCTGGTTCCATAGTTTGGCTATGGTGAATTGTGCACCTGTGAACATAGATACACATGCATTAGTTTGGTAGTTTGGTTTCTTTTCTTTTGGGTAGATACCCAACAGTGGTATTGCTGGATCAAATGGTAGATTTGTTCCCATTCTTCTGAGGATTCTCCATACTGTTTTCCAAAATGGTTGCACTAATTTGCAACCCCACCAACAATGTCTTAGAGTTCCCACTTCTCCACATCCTCACCAGCATCTGTTGTTGTTTGTGTTTTGAATGATTGTCATTCTAGTTGGAGTTAGGTGAAATCTGAGGGTAGTTTTGATTTGCATCTCTCTGATTGCCAGTGATGTTGAGCATTTTTTCATGCATTTATTGGCCATTTGAATTTCTTCTTTTGTGAAGTGTCTATTTAGTTCATTTGCCCATTTTGTTATTGGATGCTTTGTTTTCTTAGTGTTGAGTTTCTTGAGTTCTCTGTATATTCTAGATATTAGTCCTCTATCAGTGTTGGAGGTGGCAAAAATTTTCTCCCTTTCTGTTGGCTCTCGATTGAGATTCTTGATAGTTTCCTTTGCTGAACAGAAGCTCTTCAGTTTCATGCAATCCCATGTATTGATTCTCCTTTTAATTTGTTGTTTCTTTGGGGTCTTGTTGAGAAAATGTTTGTCTGTGCCTATGTGTTGTAGTGTTGGACCTATGCCCTCTTCAAGGAGCTTCAAAGTCTCTGGTTTAATTTCCAAGTCTTTGATCCATCGTGAGTTGACTTTTGTACAGGGTGAAAAAGTGGGATTAACATCCAATTTTCTGCATATGGTTAACCAGTTTTGCCAACACCATTTGTTGAAGAGGCTATCTTTTTTCCAGTGTATGTTTTTTGGCACCTTTGTCAAAAATCAATTGGCTGAAAGTGTGTGGACTTGTTTCTGGGTCTTCTATTCTGCTCCATTGGCCTATATATCTGTTCTTTTGCCAGTACCATGCTGTTTTTATTACAATGGCTTTGTAGTATAGTTTAAAGTAAGGTATTGTGATTCCTCCTGCGTGGTTTTTGTTGCTGAGAACTACCTTGGCTATTCTGGGCTTTTTGTTATTCCAGATAAATTTAAGGACTGATTTTTCTATGTCTGTGAGGAATGATCTTGGTAGTTTAATGGGCATTGCATTAAATCTGTAGATCACTTTTGGGAGGATGGCTATTTTAATGATATTTATTCTGCCAATCCATGAACATGGAAGATCTTTCCATCTTCTAAGATCTTTGATTTCTTTTTTCAGTTTTTTTATATTTTCTCTGTAGAGATCTTTTACCTCCTTGGTCAAGTTTATTCCTAGGTATTTTATTTTTTTGTGGGAGATCCTGAGTGGAAGTGTTTTCTGAATTTCTTTTTCAGTGGATTTATGGTTGGTGTACAGGAAAGCTTCTGATTTTTTAAGATTGATTTTGTATCCAGATACCTTGCTGAATTTGTTGATCAGTTCTATAAGCCTTTTGGTTGAGTTTGTTGGGTTTTCTAAATATAGTATCATGTCATCTGCAAATAGTGAAAGCTTAAGTTCTTCTTTTCCTATTTGTACTCCTTTGATTTCCTTTCCTTGCCTTATTGCTCTGGATAGAGTCTCTAGTACTATATTGAAGAGAAGTGGTGATAGTTGACATCCTTGTCTCATTCTAGTTTTTAGGGGAAATTCTTGAAGTTTTTCCCCATTTAATATGATGTTAGCAGTGGGCTTATTGTAGATTGCCTTAATAATATTGAGATATGTTCCTTCTATTCCAAGTCTCTGCAGTGTTTTTATCATAAATGGATGTTGAATTTTATCAAATGCTTTTTCAGCATCTATTGAGATGATCATGTGGTTTTTGTCTTTGATTCTGTTTATATGATGAATTACATGGATTGGTTTTCGTATATTGAACCAGCCTTGCATCCCTGGGATGAACCCTACCTGGTCATGGTGAATGATTTTCTTGATGTGGTTTTGAATGCGTGTTGCTAGTATTTTGTTTAATAGTTTTGCACCCAAGTTCATCAGAGATATAGGCCTGTAGTTTTCCTTCCTTGAACTGTCTTTATTCGGTTTGGGTATTAGTGTGATGTTGGCTTCATAGAATGTATTTGGAAGAGTCCCGTTTTTTTTCTATTTCCCGAAATAGTTTGAGTAGTATTGGGATTAGCTCTTCTATAAAGGTTTTATAGAATTCACTTGGGAAATCATCTGGTCCTCGGCTTTTCTTTGATGGTAAGCTCTTTATTGCTGTTTCAATCTCTTTGATTGTTATTGGTTGGTTTAAGTGTTCTATATCTTCTTGACTCAGTTTAGGAAGGTTGTATTTATCTAGGAAGTTGTCGATTTCCTCCAGATTTTCCATTTTGTTGGAGTATAGTTTTTCAAAGTAGTTTCTGATAATCCTCTGGATTTCTACGCTGTCAATAGTAATGTCTCCTTTTTCATCCCTTATCTTCATAATTTGGGGTGATTCTCTCTTTTTTTTTAGTTATGTTGGCTAGTGGTTTACCAATCTTGTTAATTTTTTCAAGAAACCAGCTTTTGGTTTTGTTGATTTTCTGTATTTTTTATTCTCTATTTCATTAATTTATGCTCTAATTTTAATAATTTCCCATCTTCTGCTGGCTTTGGGGTTCAATTGCTCCTGCTTTTCTAGGGCTTTGAGGTATGGCATAAGGCTATTATTTGAAGATTTTATTTTTTTCTGATGTGAGTACTCAGTGCTATAAACTTTCCTCTTAATACTGCCTTCAAAGTGTCCCAGAGGTTTTGATATGTTGTTTCTTTATTTTCATTTGTTTCTAGAAATTTCTTGATTTCACCTCTTATATCTTCTATGACCCATTCTTCATTCAGAAGTGTGGTGTTCAGTCTCCACATGTTTATGTTGTTTCTCTCAATCTTCTTATAGTTGATGTCTAATTTAATTCCATTATGGTCTGAAATGACACAGGGAAGTATGTAACATTTTTAAATTTGCTAGTGCTCATTTTGTGTCCCAGGATGTGATCTATTTTGGAGAAGGTTCCGTGAGCAGCTGAGAAAAATGTAAACTCTGCTGTAGTTGGGTGAAATATTCTATATGTGTCCAACAGGTCCATTTGGTTAATGGTGTTCTTTAGTTCTGAGACATCTTTACTGACCCTTTGTCTGGAAGATCGGTCTAGTATTGTGAGAGGTGTGTTGGAGTCTGCCAGTATTATTGTGTTGGGATTTATGTGTGACTTCATGTCACAAAGAGTTTGATTTATGAAAGTAGCTGCCCCTATGTTTGGGGCATAGATGTTGATTATTGTTATTTCCTCTTGCTGGACTATTCCTTTTACCAGTAAAATGTGACCTTCTTTTTCTCTTCTAATAAGTTTGAGTTTGAAGTCTAACTTGTCTGATATCATAGTTGCTACTCCTGCTTGTCATCGAGTACCATTACCATGGATTACCTTGCTCCAGCCCTTTACCTTGAGTTTTTTCCTATCTTTACTTGTAAGGTGTGCTTCTTGTAAGCAGCAGATGGATGGATTCTGGCTTTTAATCCATTTTGCCACTTTGTGTCTTTTTATTGGGGAATTGAGGGCATTTACATTCAGTGTGATTATAGAGAGATAATTTTTAATTCCCAACATGTTAAGATCTTATTTCTGTTTGAGATATTGTTTATTCTTCTTTGCTTCGTTGTCTGCTGGATGGGAATTCTTGTTTCTTTGGTTCTGGCATGTATTAACCATTTTCTCTTTGCAGTTAATCTCCTTGAGTATTTTCTCTAGTGCTGGTTTTGAAGACATAAATTCCTTCAGTTGCTGTTTGTTATGGAAGCTTCTTATTTCCCCATCTAATTTGATGGATAGTTTTGCTGGGTAGGAAATTTTTGGCTGGAAGTTGTTTTCTTTCAGAGTTTGGAATATGTTACTCCATGCCCTTCTGTCTTTCATAACTTGGTTTGGGAAGTCTGGAGTGATTCTAATTGGTTTGCCTCTGTATGTCACGTGGCCTTTTGTTTTTGTTGCCTTTAAGATTCTCTCCTTGGTTTACACATTGGTCATTTTGACAATTATGTGGCATGGGGATCCTCTTCTCTGATGCTGTCTAAAGGGAGTTCTATAAGTTTCCTGGACCTGTGTATCAACCTCTTGCTCTATGTTTGGAAAATTTTCTGCTCTTACTTCCTTGAAGAGATTGTTGATCCCTTTGGTTTCACTTTCTTTTCCCTCCTCTATTCCAATTATTCTTATTTTAGCTCTCTTGAAATGGGCCCATATTCCTTCAATTTCAGATTCCTGCTGTCAGGTTTTTTTTTTTTCTAAATTAGAAACTATGCGTTCATTTTTGGAATGATCATCTTCAAGAAGCGAGATTCTATTCTCCATGTGGTCTAATCTGTTGTTTATACTTTGAATTGAGGCCTTTACTTCATTAATTGCATCCTTTACCTCTTTTTGACTCCCTCTAAATTATTTTCAAAAGTCATCTACTATTTCTAAAGTTATTTTCCTAATTTGATCTTCTAGAGATCTTTGGATTTCTGTGTTATCAGATTCTGATGTTGTGGGGTTGTGGAAATTCACTGCTCCATTGTTATTTCTCTTTCCCATGATTTTGGAAGTTTGTGCCTTCTCTGGGTTCTTCCCTGAGTCATTTTGAGGTCATTTAAGATGCTCTGGATCTCGAGTCTGTGGTATCTCTGTCACCAGTACTCCTTTACTGGGTTGTATCACAAAGTCTCAGACTCAGGGAGTCAATCAAGACTGCTTAGACCGTGGGGGGTGCCAAGTTGGGTGTTCTCCAGTGGGGAGTTGTGACTATGGTATGATATCTCTGTCACTGCCACTCCCCCACTGGGCTGCACTGCTAAAGTCTCCGACCCAGGGAGACTATCTGCGCAAGTCCCTGGGAGTGCAGTACTGGGATTTCTCCCCTAGGGGCCGCAATTTTACTCACAGTTGTTGAGTGTGCTGATGGAGCTGAGGTGAACTTGGTGGATTCGTTGCTGCCGCCACTGGCAATATGGCACCACTGCCACACCCTCGGCCGTGATGCGGCGTATTTCTTCTCTGGTTTTGAGCTCCGCTCTGAGTCCTTGCCAGTTGTGCTGTGCCCAGCCCTTTTGAGCTTTAGATGTTCCCTGCACCAACAAAACTGCTGACTGCCGCCCGGCTGTTCAGCACCTGCTCACCTCGGCTCGCTGTCCACCCCTCCTCTCAGGCGCCTGGTCGCTGGTAGAGTGGATTGGTCTAGGACCGTCCGGTTAACTCTCCGCTGCCGCCAGCAGTAAGAAGCTGCTTCTGCATCCTAGTCCACAAAGCCAGAGTACCTCCTCTCTGGATTTGAGCTCTGTTTTGAGTCTCCCTCCTCTCTGGAGCCTGGTGCTGCTAGGGGAGATGTAGGCTGCGCCTCTCCGACTGCTCTGCGCCATGGCTCTGGCTGCTCAGCACCACGGCTCTGGCCACTTCGGCTGCTCCGGCTGCTCTGCACCACGGGTCTGGCCACTCTGACCGCTCCGGCCATTCCGTGATGCAGCTCTGGCTGCTCCGGATGTTCTGGCCGCTCCACTCCGGCCGTTCTGGCCGCTCCTCTCCTGCTGCTCCGGCCACTCCGCGACGCGGCTCTGGCCAATCCGTGCTGCGGCTCTGGCTGCTCCGGCTGCTCAGGCCACTCCACTCCGCGCCGCAGCGGGCACAGAACTTTGGGCTGGTTTTTTTCTGGTGTCTTGTTTTTCCAGCTCTTTTTCTCTGTCCCTTGTATTTACTGTTTTTATTTCTTTGCTGGTGGTGATTTCTGGCTCTGAAAGGCACTGGTTTTGTGGTAATAGAGATCGATTGTTAGCGGGACTTGTAAGTGCCGCTTTCCACCATTGCCATCTTCCCAGAAGTCCCCTTTTTTATTTTGAAGCAAAATAACACTAAGTTACTGAGGGCCTCACTAAATTGATGAGGCTGGCCTTGAATCTGAGATCCTCCTATCTCAGCCTCCCAAATACTAGGAATACAGGTATGTGTCAGCATGCCCAGTTTATTTGCATATTCTATATTTATGAATTTGACTACTTGATAAAATTTATTTATAACCTTAAAACTGACACGCCAAGTATTCTCAGTCTTTCAAGGGTATGTCCTTGAGGCAAAAAATTTGAATTCCCTGATGTCACATTTCCAGATGAGGTTCTACAAAGCAATACTGCTTCCTTGTTTCTTCTTTCATACTATAAACAAATGTTCATTTTATAATCTATTTAGTGCTGCATTTTTATGCTTTTTTTTCTTGGTGATTTCCGTGCTTAAAATGAACCCCAAGCATAATACTGAAGAGCTGTCCAGTGTTTCAAAGCAGAAGATTGTGTGGTATGCTAAACAGATAAAGTACTTCTTGGGTATGCTATAGTGCTGTTGACCATGAGTTTAATGAAAATTAAATAACATATATCAAATAATATGCATTTATACAGGAACATACATAAAACTAAGTTTTGTGTTGATTAAAATATTGTAACCAAGGGCTCAAAGGAACCTAATTCTGTGGTTTTTTTCTAGGATTAACAGTTAAGTATTCACTAATTTAGGGCTCACAATGGTGTTGTACAACATAATAACCA
Source organism: Muscardinus avellanarius (assembly GCF_963383645.1). Taxonomy (NCBI): domain Eukaryota; kingdom Metazoa; phylum Chordata; class Mammalia; order Rodentia; family Gliridae; genus Muscardinus; species Muscardinus avellanarius. The sequence goes on along the minus strand of NC_137790.1, from coordinate 96,109,948 downwards.
AAAATAATAAAGATAGACTTGTTACAAATGTAATTGTAAAACTCTTGGATTTGCCTTTTGAGTAAAGAATAATAGATGAGGGGCAAACGGCAAAAGATTGTCCATAATTGATAACTTAAAAATGGATGATGAATTTTGGAGTTTCATTACACTTTATTCTTGTATACAGTTGAAATGTTCTATAATAAAAAGTGATAAAATCTAGAGTACATAGTGGGAAAGGGATCTTATAAGGCAAACAGTAGAAGTTTACAATTTACATGTTAAGAAGGGCAGGTGACATTTCAGAAGGAATTAAGTGAGACAGCTGGAAAAATAACTATCCAAGCAGAGGAAACAATGCAAAAGTCCTGAGGCAGTGCATTCTTTATAAATCCAGGCTGTAGCCAAGAAGCCCATGTGGCTTAACAGAGTGAGCCAAGAGCAGACATGGTCGGAGCAATAATAGGGGCCCAATCATGTAGGATCTTCTAGGCTGCTATAAGGATTGTTACTTTTGATTGAATAGGTAACCAATGAAGGATTTTGACAAGAGAAATGATCTGATTTAAAATTTTAAATTATCATTTAGCTTCCTTATTAACTCTGGACTTTGAAGAATCTGAAATTAAAGTAAAGAGACCCTCAAGGACATGTTGGGAGTGCATGACAGGATGATGGTGGCTAAGGCCAGGAGTGGTAGCTAAGAAGTGCTTGGTTCTAGGTGCATTTGAAAAATCAGAAAATAATGGGATTTCCTTAGCAGTAAGACATGGTATATGAGAGAAAGGATCAAAATTTTGTGTCTGAGAAAATTTGAGGAAGACATTTTTAATAACTGACATGAAGAAGAGAATATTTGCTGAGAAAAATAAGAAGTATAATTTTGAACATGTTAAACTTTGGGATATCTATTCAGATTACAATAGAAATGTCAAGTAGAAAGCTATGTAGGTAAATCTAAGTTAGAGGAGAGAGCCTGGCCTACAGATTTCATGTAGCAGTCATCACGTAGAGATGGTACTTAAAGTCTTGAGCCTGGACAAGATCTCCAAAGGAGAGAATACAGTTGGTATTTTGTTTTATTCATAACTCTAATCATACCTGAAAGTATAGTCATTTCTTTATCTGTAGGACATTGTTCCAGGACCCCTGAGGACAAAAAACTCTGTGGATGCTCAAGTCCCTTATGTAATATGGCAAGATATTTGCATATAACCTATGCACATTCTTCCATACACTTTAAATCATCTCCAGATTACTTATAGCTAATACAATGCAAATGCAATGCAAATAGTTACTGTACTGTACTGTTTTGGTTATAGTGACAAGAAAAAAAAAACACTAAAAATATTCAGTACAGATGCAAGTTTTCCTAAATATTTTTGATTCATATTTGGTTAAATCCAAATGTAGAACCCACAAATATGGAGAGCCAATTCTATCTTATTTATTTTTATACTCCATAAGTCTCCCTCCACTAAAACAAAAAATTCTATAAAAGACCCAGGTGCTTGACCCACTGATCTACTGATAAATCCATGACTCCTGAAAAAGATTTTGGTATATAATATGTATTCAATGATGATCATATTAATGAACCAGTCAGCTGTTCTCTGCTAGAATGTCAGCATGCACAATCTCAGAATCACCCATCATTTTGTACAGTCTCTAAGTTCCTGGCCCAAGACCTGAAATCACTCATTCATCTTAAAACACAAATAAGGGAGCTGGAAATGTGGTTCAGTGGTAGAACACTTGCCTAGCATGAGTGAGGCCCTGGGTTCAGTACCACCACCAAAACAAAACAAAACAAAACAAAACCACACACACAGGAGAGTGGTAAAACTATGAAAACCAAATCCTCTAAATCCATATCTGAGTAACATACCAGAAGAATCCTTTATTCTAATATTACTTTCTTTTTACAAGTCAAAAAACCCAAATAACTGATGGCTGGATCACAGCATATTAATTTTGAAAGCCTACTAAGAGTCACTTTTGTTTCATTTCTAATGATTTCCAAAAGATTATTACAAGTGATCACTAACTTTGATACCTGAGGTTGCTGCAAATCTTAGTTCCTATATACCAGCTAGAACCTTTTCACCTTCAAAACACTCTGTTACAATTAGGCTATTATCAGATCATTCTCACCTTCAAGTTTTTTTTTTTCTCTACTGAATGATAGTAGTGAATAAGACTAGGGGTTCAAATTCACATTCTCAGTCACTCTCCTGTCTGAATTGAACAAGGCATGCCACTTCCTACAATAAACAAAAGTCTGTCTGTAAAAAACTCAAATAAAGTTGAAAAGTATTTTGTTATGTAGTAAGATGACTGGAGTGACTGGGAAGCCACATTGCAGGAGGTGACTGGTCCACACCCAGGCATGTCCAAGCTTATGCCTGCCTGACCCTCAGAACCAAGGTAGAGCTGAAGGGTCCTGGGGATGGCCTGGATTGCTGTTCTCAAACCAACATGATTTTCACTTCAGTGTGCCAAGACTTGCTAGTAAGAAAGCCACCAAGAACTAAAAATAATGAAAATTAAATAGCTAAAGTCTGCAATTCAAGTTGCTTTCTAAATGAGATTACCTGCCCAGTGTCCACTGTACTTTCTTGTGTGTGAGCCGGCATACCCTTGTGAGAGTCCTGGCACAGAGGTTTAGTGTCCAGTTTGGGAGGGGATGTTTAAAACTCTAAGTCCAGCTTCCAGATCCTTCCCAAGTCACACATAACACCTTCACCTTTATAAGTTAATTTCCCATCTCTTAATATAGTAAATAAAATTAGTACCTATGTAAAGGTAATATCTATTTCTGAGAACTGGCACATGAAATACCTCAATAAATGAAATTATTTTATTACCATTGTGTTTTGGCTAGTCTCACAATTTAAAGCCAGAAGACTCAAAGGGAGAAATACAAACTAAAAGCTTGAGGATTATTTGACTTGAGAATTAATGAAGGGGTAGTTGGAATACAAGAGTCAAGCCTTAAGTTAATTGGTATAAAGAAAAGTTTAAAACACAACCAACCAAACAAAAACAACTTTAGCCACAGAACTCACTATAACATGGGAGTGGTCATCATGGTTGATAAAGATGACACAGAGAGAGAGAAGCAATCCCAGTAATACAGAATACCAGAACACCTCCACTATCAGAGGTAAAATGTTTATATGAATATGAATAAAATCTGTCATTTGTTTAGTGTTTGCTACATATTTGGCATATTTCACAGTTCCGTTTGGGTTTTTTTTTTTTTTTTTTTTTTTTGCAATACTGGAGATTGAACTCAGGAGTACACTACCACTGAGATGTAATCCTAAATCTTCTTATTTTTGTGCTAGGGATTGAACCCAGAAGAATTCTATCTCTAAGGTAGATACCCAGTACTATTTTATTTTTTTTATTTTGAAACAAGGTCTTAATAAGTTGTCGATAGTCTTGCTAAGTTGCTTAGGCTGTTCTTGAACCTACGTTCCTCCTGTCTTAGCATCCCAAGTGCTATAATTACAGGTAGGCATCACCACACCCAGCAACACAGTTCCCTTTAAAAACTCATAACATATATGAGGTTTAGAGGGACCACAGGAATTTCCTGGGACTCAAAGATAGTGCATGATAGAAGGAAGCTGCAAACCCAGCATTTCTCTGGACACTGAGAATGTCTTTCTCAAAAAGACTCTTTCTATAAGGTATACTATATATATATATATATATATATATATATATATATATATATATATATATATATATGGTATAATATATAAAATAAGGTATAATATATAGAAATCAAAATAATCACATTGTACCCCAAAGCTAAATGTAATTATTGTTCATTAATTAAAATTAATTAATATTTAAGGGCTATCTAAAAGAGATAATTAACCATTTAAATGGAAGTGCCATGGTGAATATTGAGTTTGAATCTTAAAGGGGCTGCTTCTAAATTCTGAACTTGTTTTGCTCAACTGAAGCTTCTACATTCATGTCCACTGGGGCTTTCTTGTCTTTCTCATCAAAGAACTGTCTGTACTCTCCTTTCCAGACATTGCTTTTCTGTAGCTAAATAGGAATATCTAGGACCAAGCCCCAGGAGCTAAATTAACACCTGACACCATGCCAAAGGCTCATTTGCCTCTGCCCACACAGTAGCCAGGTTGATGGATGAATTTGGATGACACTGAAAATGGATACCCGATTTCAAAAGGACTTCTAAAGGAGCCTCTTTGTAAACATATGCCCAAAGTACACAGATGCCCACCATGTAGAGTCATCAAAAATAATTTGAAAAGTCAGGGAGAAAAATAATACTAACAAGGTATTTTTTTAAAAAATTAAAAAAATGTTCACTACCTTAAATGTATATAAACACTGGTACCAAACAATGAGATATAATGTATAAATATCCCTGTCCATAGAGTCTTTGATAAAACTGGTGGAGTCTTATCTCCATAAAACATAAAACATGGTCCCTGACTTCAAGCTCAGGAAGGACAGTGCCAAGATGACTGTCTCAGTGCAGGATGAGACAGTCATAAAACATATGCAGATAAGACTCTACCAGTTTTATCAAAGAACTGCAAAATTTAAAAGCTAAGATCCAATCCTTTTCTCCCAAATTCTGTAATCAAACATTGTTACATTAGCATCATGGCAAATTTTAGTTCTCTCTTTCCCCAAATCAGGTATCTAATGGTTCATAATGCGAGTACCAAAACAGTTTTTCTTGACCTCTTAACAAACTATAGCCTACAAAACTTCAGTTTAAATCTCAAACTTTATCTTTAATACTTTTCAGGAAATGTCCATTATAGTACATTTTCAGTGGGATCAAAAATAAACCAAGGAAAAATAAATTTAAGGTGTGTCCATGATATCAAACATTACATCAACAATCATTTGCTGAACAAATATTATGTTCTAGACATATACTAGACACCTACAACATGGTCCCTGACTTCAATCTCAGGAAGTCCAGTGCCAAGATGACTGTCTCAGTGCAGGATGAGATTAAAAGCCTTCTATTACATAGATTCCAATGTCATGACTTCTGAAAATGAGACCAAAGATAACCATTGTGGGGTGTGTGTGTGTGTGTGTGTGTGTGTGTGTGTGTGTGTGTGTTACTGGGGATTGAACCCAGGGGCATTCTATCTCTGAGCTACACCCCCGGTGGTACTTTTTTTTTTTTTTTTTGAAACAGGGTCTTGACTGCCAATTACAGCTTATCTTCTTCCCTCTTCTTGAAAACTTTCTGCCCAATCCTCAGGTCAAATTTTCCATCCTAAAAAAAGCCTTCCTGACCCTGAATAGTGAGTCTTCTCTTTTTACCCTCCTTTTCATTCCACCTTTTCCCATCATGCCTTCTTCCAACTTAGTACTTTTCTATCACTGAAATGTAAACTCTTAAGGGCAGAGACTGTCTTTCTTGACCACAAATTATTGCGTATAATTATACTTCAAGTCATTATTGGACAATGTATATTCTTGCCCTCCACAGACTATAAATATTATAAATTCAGAGATCACAGTATGCCTGCAATAAACCAATATTTACTGAATTACTCCTTCCCAACATGTACAAAATGATAAAAGCCCACAGCAAGGAGATATATATATATATATATATATATATATATATATATATATATATATATATATATATATAGTACTGGGGTTCCTGGAAGCCCTTTTACCTCCAGGCTACACTCCCAGACCTATTTTATATTTTTTATTTGGAAATAGGTTCTCTTAAGCCAGCAAGGCTGGCTCCGAACCTGCGTGGTCCTCCTGTTGCTACCTCCCAAGCGCAGGGATTACAAGCATGCGCCACCACGCCCAGTTAAGATCATATATTTTTATTAAGATATGTAATTTCTAATGGTCAATCAGCAGGTAGTAAGAAAAATGTGTTAATATGCCTGGTACGTGTGTATGAGGAGGGCTTCTACACTGAAAAATGTCCTTAGATAAAAGAAAAAATGGGGAGGTATAGAAAAAGTACAGGGCAAAGAGTCAGAAAAAAGTAGGTTAATTCCCCTTTTATAACCTACAGGCTGCGTGATACTAGGTTCTGTTATTTAACTTATTAGTTGCCTTCTCATCTATAAATTTATTAGTAATTCTATACTTATATTCTATTATAAAATAACTTTCTATAATAGAAAAATTAAGAAATAAACACATGTTCATCACAAGTGATATGTTGAAGGAAAGATTTTTATGCCAAACCAAAAGAACTCTACAAAAATAGTAGATCATTGTCACATAGCCATAAAAATAATACCTTTTTATTCCCTTTGTTTGTTTCAAAGAGTTTGCCTCTAGGGACAATTCTAGAACTCTTTTCCCATTGCAGAGCTAAAGGAACTCCTCAAAGGCAAATGAATTAGCTAGTTCAGCAGTCTGAGTGTGACCAAAATTCCCAGCAAATAACCAAGCCTGGTGGAGGCTCTCCAGAGGACAGATATAACTTAACTGGACATTACTCTTTCCTTGCATCCAAGAGTGATTGGTGAATATGGTTTCTGAATGTGTAAACACTAAGTCTTGCTGACCTCTATATTAATGCATTCTTTGGAAAACAGTATGTTATTATTGAAACACAGTCAAGAGGAATAAGATGACCTTAAAAGGGGTTCACAAACTCAAATTTTTAAAAGGGCAGGAAGATAACATAAAAAGGAGAGGCAGCTAGACTGAGGTCTTCAGCACACTAAAGATAGGGGATTAATCTAGAGAGTCCAAACCAGAGGGAAACAGGATGCTATTCTGTTATATAATGATTCGAAGGTGGCATCAACCAAGATGTTCCAGACGAACTAAGCTACCTCACCCTAACTTTGCAGGCTAATCTTTCCTCAGTGGTTCATTTACTGCTCAACTCCAGTGGCTGTGGGAATACCAACATGCTATTGGCGGGTTTTCCTATTTCTTAAGAGAATGCACACTTTTGGGCATTATGTAATTATATATCTATATTGAAGCATTGGGGATAGAACGCAGGGGCATTCTACATCTGAGCTACATCCCCCAGCCCTATTTTGTATTCTTAATTTTAACAGGGTCTCACTGAGTTGCAAAGGGCCTCACTAAGTAGCTGAGGCTGTCCGAACCGTTTTCCTTCTGTCTCAGCCTCCCAAATGCTGGGATTACAAGCATGGGCCACCAGGCCCACCCTACATATTTTTATTTCAAATATTAAAACTTCTCCTCCTCCCTCTTATTCTCTTCTTTCTCTTTATTTACTCATCTTTCGCTTCATTTTCTTCTTTAACACTAAGTGTACAATTTAAAACACATATTTTAGGCAGCCAGCTAGTGACCTCTGTCTTTCAGAATTTTTTTTTTATCATTATTCACTAACATTTCTATTTGTAGGGCAGTTATACTCCAAATAGATGTATGTCTGTCTGTACCACCATCTGCCACAGAGAGAGGAGCTTTGGTAAAAGCATTAATGAGCACACATATACTGCGCACCTGCTATCCCCCTGTTAATATGCTCACATACATTATTTCATTTAAATTATCCAACATTATGAGAGTGGGATGCTTACTGCCCTAATATACAGAAAAAACATCAGAGGATCAAAGTAACATAATAATTAAAGTAATATAAAAATAGTTTACTTTCCTGAACAGCAAACCTGAGGCCTGAGATACAAAATCATTCATTCTTTACAAGTAATAAGTTTATAGAATCTTAAAAGGATAAGAATCAGTAGTTGAGAAAATAAAAGAAGCATGAAAGTCAAAACTGAAAGGAGTAAGAGAGAAATATCTCTGATTATCTGGCACAAAATAGTCTCAATATTTGTGGAACGGGTGAATGTGTTTGTGAGTTTGCAGTTGAGGTTTTGGCATCTTTTGTGTAAAAAGAACTTTGATACATCCGAATTTGAACATTGCTTTTACCATGTCTGAATATTGGTAGACATTTAATATTTCTAACCTTACTCCCTCACCTGTAAAATGGACACAGCATCTACTTAGAGGTCTGTGTTAAGAAATAATGGAGCCAGCCAGATGTGGTGGCGCACACTTGTAATCCCTGCACTTGGGAGGCAGAGACAGGAGGATTGCGCAGGTTCGAAGCCAGCCACACATGCTGGCTTAGGAGACCCTGTTTCCAAATAAAAATGTAAAAATAGGACTGGGAGTGAGTGTAGCCTGGAGGTAGAAGGGCTTCCAGGAACCCCAGTACCACCAAAAAAAAAAAAAAAAAAAAATGGAGCCAGGCGTGGTTGTGCACGCTTGTAATCCCAGCATTTGGGAGGTTGAGACCAGAGGATCATGGTTCACAGACATCCTCAGCTCCTTAGTGTGGCCCTCCACAACTCAGTGAGACCCTGTTTCAAAATAAAGAATAAAATTTGGCAGGGAGTATAAGCTCAGAGGTCAAATGCCTCTGGGTTCCATCCCCAGACCTGCAAAAAAAAAAAAAAAAAAAAAAAAAAGCAAGAAATAATGGAAACACCTGTGACACACCTATCACATTGTGGGGTAGGGTATATGGTAGAAAAACAATAAATATTTACTCACTCTCACTTCTCTTGGGAGGAAGGGGAGACATCCCTTGTTCTTTTTCTGATGATCTTATTAGTTTTCTACAAGGGCATATTCTTTCCATCAAAGTTATCCCAATCCCACTTTCCTTCTTCACTTCCTTCCCAAGAACTAAATCTGACTTGTCCCTCACAGCAATTCCTTCTTTCTCCCAGAAAATCTTTTTCCTACAAGTCTCTTTGCCTCTGAGCAGATGAAAAAACAGACGGTTGTTATGCTCTAGGCATTCAACTGTCACTTTCAGATAGGGGTCACAGCCTTCATTTAGCTGTGAAACTACACACTCATCAAGAGCCAGACTGTATTCCCCCTCAAATAAGTAGGATCCCAGCCTAGCCTGGGTCTAGCCAATAGTAGACCATCAAATACTACCCTCGTGAATCTCAATTCTCATATAACCAAAGCTCACAGGGTAGATTTAGAGTTGTCCATTAACTAGAGTGATGGACAACAATAACGGATGATTAATAAGCACAAATCCAGTTCTTAAGATTATTATGTGAATGAATAAAAGGAAATTTTAACAAATTTATTGTGCTTAACTCTTGCAGATACACTGATTTATGGGCATAATGGGCAGGTAAAGAGAGTTTAACCAACTGTTAATATCCACCATAAAAGCATATTTGGCTAAGAAATGACTGCATTGAAAGTCAGGAACATCATATAAAAGCAATTTCCTGTCAGCATGCGTTTCATGGAGGAAAGCCATTAAAACCAGTCTGTGGCAAATGGTTAGGAAAATCAGGTACATGCATTTAGAAAGACTGAAATGCTATTCATATTCACAAAACACCCACCAGAACCTCACACTCTTCCAAGGAAGCACGGTTCTCTTAGACATGTCCTACACAGCCTGGACATGGCTCCAATGAAGACCTCTGATCTGCAGCTCCTTTCTTACTTGCAGGGTCATAACTGTAGGGCAATGCAAATAACTCAAAAGACATTGGATGCTTCTCAATTATTACTTTTGGCATTTTAACATGTCACTATAAAACCTATGGGGACAATAATCGTGTTTGGATCAAGGTAAGAACTAAAATAAAATTGTAAATGTCCTTTGTTTAGGTTTCCTGAGGTTGGAACAAGAATGTCAGTAAAGCCCCATGAAGACAGACATGACATTGGAATAAATAACATCTTCTCAGTTGACATGAGAAGACCATCTCTCTCCTTCCTGCACAGCAACAAGGCACTGATCTGAGGGTCCTTGTCAGCTGAGCAAATATTGTTCCAATATGGCTGTGAGGCATCAATTTCCAAAACTATGCTATGGTACTTATTGCCCAGTAAGTATCTGAACCCACCATCTGACAGTGGGAAACTGGGGGCTGGGACTGAGCCTCAGAGGCATCATGCAGACACATCTCAGAGGCCGGTGGAGTCCAGAGCAAGGCATCACTTGGGGAGACAGGGAATGCTGCAAGAAACATTATTGTTAAGATGCTGCAGGTCTTCACTGGCCTCATTCTTCTTGTCTCAGCCTCCCCAGCACTAGAACTACAGGTCCAGAGGGAAATACAAGTGCTGTGTATATGTATGTTCCTATCACTGTAGCTCATTATGATGTATAATTATAATGCACCAATAAAATTATGTGAAAAAGACATATTATCATGAGGGAATATTAGGACTAAGTTTGGTCAGTAAAATGAGTGAGATTCTCAGAGGGAAAAGAGAAAACCAAAGACAACACCACCGCACCTCCTCCTTAGCAAAGCAGCAGAGAAAGCAGACAGGAAAGTCCAGAGCCCTAGCCACATCACACAGTGATGCTCTTCTTGCCCATCACAGGCCCTGCCCCCAGCTCTCTGATTCCTAAAGACAAGTTATAAACATTTGAAATATATTATGTCAACTATAGAAATTGTGGGTGTAAATTTATGTTTCAAAGATTATATCTAGACAGAAGCAAAACTAAAATAAAGTACCAGGGCATCCTATCATGACCATATCAAATATCAGATCATATATATCCCTAACGTCCACCTTCACATCCCCCTACACTCCTTTGTAAAGCCCCGTCCTCAAGGTTATAGAAGCTCAAAGATTTTCAGAACAGCTGAACTATCTCATCCTCGAATTTTCCCTGAGAAAAAGCAAACACAGACTTTTAAGTGCTACTACGAGTGACACAGATTGCCCAGACCCCTGCTGTGTTGACAAAATTTTACAGGCACAAATGGTCTTGGTGGGGAATAGCCCGGTTATTGTAATTCTCTATTAGGGACATTTTCCAATTTATGCCACAAGTCCATCACAACGTTCCTCTGACAGTAGTGTGTTCTGATACCAAAGTGTGTTTCATATGCCTTAGGGGGAAACACAAACACAAAAGTCTGCACAAGGATATAGCCTCGAAGGTTGACTTTTCATTTACTTCTATCTTTGGAGCTCATGGCACTATAAGCTCCAGCATTAAATTTTAAGCATTTGATGCAGTAGGATCAAGCAGAAGCCAGAGAAGCGTTCAGCTTCATTGACTTCTGGTCATTTTCAGCAAGAAAAAGAGAGGCATAACTTGAAAAAAAAAACATTATTCAGAATGTATACCATCTATTTCCAGAGATTTGTGAAATATCATTAACAAGTTTTAGTTTAGAGTGTACAGGGTATGACCCTCAAGAAGGTCATTATTCACTAGAATGTTAATTTCTATTGTGAAAAGTTAAATCTTATTTTAACTATCAACAGAGAGAGATCAAAAGAGACTATAATCTCTTTGAAATTACTATGTTTAGGATAAAATGCACTTAATAAAGCAAGTGAATAATATAGTATTTCACATTAAATGAAGCCATAATGGCTGTTTTATTGTTAAGCATTGTGCCTGATAAATTGTTAACATGATATAGAACAGTAATCAGAAATGCCGTTTTGCTCTTTTAGCTCTCCATGTAATAGAAATTTGAGGAACTCGTTAAAGACTATAATACAGTTTTTCTAGTTGTCCATCTGAAGTTCCTTTTCTGTGAATGTTACAAGGCTGATACATGAGAAATTAGCCATTGGAGGGAAAAATTGTGATCTCATGAACAGAGGATATTTTGCCTTTGCTTAATATTTCAGAGGCCTTTTGGTCATTATTCACTCAATAAATATTTAGGATCCCCTCTTGTTAGGTGGATGGTAGTAGACAAACCTGACCATTTACTGTTTCTAAAGAAGAAAAATCTGCCAACTTTATTTCTTTAAAGCAAACACATTTTGATACCTATTGGCTCAGCCCCATCAATTCCTCTTTTTCAATGAATACTTAGAGCCTCAGTGCAGTTCCTGAAAGAGGGGTGCTTCCTGGAGGGACACAAATGATCTGCTGGGACTAGTCATGGCCAGGCTCCCCAGGACCTGTGACTGGACCCAGCCAGCCATAAATGTCTGCAGGTTGATTTTGCTCTTCTTTACACTCATAGTCAGACATCTCTAGAACTTGGACTCTCTCTCTGCTGACCTGTTCTATTATTTTTTTGCTTACACATGTTAATAGCAGAGAGGCAGGGGAGGGTAGTGGTTAGCAAGTCAGCTTCAGAGCCACAAAGGTTTAATTTAAATTCCAGCTCTGCCATTGCTAGCTGAGTGGTCATGATGATGTCAATTGGCTATCAATCAATAGAACCTATCTCAAACTGTTGTTGAAGTGTTCACTAACATAAATCATATAAACTTAGTACTGTATTTCTCAGACAATAATAGTTATGATCACAAATGCTGACATAGGACATAATATTGTTTGAAAGGTTTTATATTTATTAGTTTATAATTTTTTTACAATAAATTTATGATGAAAATACATCTTAATTTTATTGACAAGACACTAGAGTTTTGAGGAAGTTAAATTGTGAATGATCACTCAGCTAATAAAAATCAATATCTATTGACTCTCAAATCTGTGTTTATAATGATTACACTAATATTTAGTCTTTTCCTTGAATCTGCAAGTCACTTGACCTCAAAGTTACTTGAGGAAAGTCCTCCTATTTTTTGTTCACCATGATCTATCTTGGCCCTGATTTTACCTCATTACTGCACCATTTTATATTTTAAATCTCATATCATCTTTTTGTTTGTTTTCTTCATGCTATTATTGGTGAATTGTTAATTATATGTCACAGTGAGATTCAAAATGATACATAAACTTATGAAGACATCACTTGGTGAATTTCTCTCCATATCCCACCTCATATTTTCATGGCAAATCCCCTAGAAATTTGCTGGCCAATTTTAAAGCAGGTGTCTGCCATGGACCAGTTTTCTGTGACTATAAGAAGTCAGGTTATTTGATTTAAAACAACACCAGACAGAAAGGACTAAACACAGGACAGTCAATATGTTTGAATTTTCTAATATACCCATTTTAAATATTCAGAAACCAAAGTTTTAAAAAGTTTAGAGACTAACCAAAGCACTCATGCTCTTAAATTTTGCTACACATAGGAGTTTAATATGGTTTGTGCTTTTTCACTCTGAGACCAATGAACTATGTGAATTATCCTTATTTTCTCTTTGATATTTCTCTCTGTGCATAGAGAGACCAAATTCTTTCTGGTTTGGATCCACTACTGCATTAAAATTGACTGTAGTCAAAATTATATTTAATAGTAGCAAAAGAAAAGATGATGATTGGGGAATATTCCATATCCTAGAACTTAATCTACTATAAAAGTACTTTGAACAAACTAAATATAATAAATTCTCTCTTTAGTAAACATTTGCTCTTTTTCCCTCTTGATTCCTATAACAAGATTTCTCACTTAGGTGCTAAGGAGAGAAACTTTTCACAGCTTTGTAGACTCACAGATCTTGCCAGTTCAAACATTACGAAATGCCTGTGGGGTAGTGGTTGGGAATGAAGGGAGGGTGTAGGTGTGGGTAGAGGTGGGTGGGACTTGGGAGGAAGCTAAGACTCCAAAGAATACTCAGCAAAACTTCAATATTTAGAAAATAAAAATGATTACTTATGAGTGAGAGTTGGGAATTGGGTAGTATAATATAATCCTCTTCCCCATTCCTCAATCAGAAATTTTATATTCTAATTGATTCTCCATAATGAATTTGAACTTACAGCTATATCTTTGACCCAGGCCTGAAGACAGTATTCTGATCTTTATGCTTTAAATAGTTTTAGATTAATGTTCACAAATAGAAGCTAGCCATTGGAAATTGAGAAAATAGCATCACACTCGATATTTCCTTGGAACACAAAACTATCACTTAGCTATCCTCAGGCTTTGTGTCTTGGTGTCACCATGTCCATTATGTTGAAATATTTACTGAGGTTAATCCTCTGCTGGAAGAGACAAATAAATACTTCTGCTTATGAAACTTAAGAAACATATCTTTTGCTGACAAGTAATAATGACCACAACAAACCAAGGAGATCACAAACAAATGGTTTCCAGCAGTTTTAAGGGAAGCACAAAGAATGTATGAATGACTTTTCTAATGGCCAAATGCCATTTATGAAATGGCCCAGAGGCAATGTGGTCTAATGAAAATTATATGCTTCCAAGAGTCCAGTTACCCTGTGTTCAAATAATTCCTCTGTCATAAATAGTTTCTTTTTCAGAGGTTTAGTTTCTTCATCATTAAAAACAGAGGTATTTAGACCTATCAAAGAATTGTCATGAAAAATGCATATACTTTATTAAAATGCACACAGAGAAGAATAAATGAATAAAGGTTATTTTTCCTTCCTTTCCTCATGCAAGGCTCTATAAGTTAAAGTTTTATTACAAGTTTTATTATTATTTTTATTTGGCACTTATAACAATTATATTTAATCTGTTTGCATTATATGGACAGAGTTATAAGCCCCTTGAGTCCTAAGAGAAGTTATAACAGTTTCAGTTTAACTTACTTAAAAACTGATTTCCTTTGAAACTCTTTACTGATTAAATAAGTGAAGTAAGTGAGAATTTTTCTGGACACCTAATTGAGAGGAAAAAATGTATTTAGATACTGTTCTGGCCCATCTGCTCATTCTATACTCATCACACCCACCCCTCCCTCGCTCTTCTAAACAGCTCTACAAAGGATGGAGAAGCTGAAGTCTTTGAAGATCTGATCCTGGCACTCACCAATAATTTTTTAAATTTGCATCTAGGAAATGCTTAAAGCAATAAAGTTACATAATTAACTAACTTAGCATTGCTCAAAGTCCTCAGCACAAATAATTAATTAAAGGCAGAATTTTAAGTGTTATCAAAGGGTAAATTGGAGTGAAATAATGACAGCCGAATTGAACAGACTGAAATATAGATGTGTCAAGGCAGAGTTGTATGAGAAATGTCTCTGACCCCTGCAAAAGCAGATTAAATTAACACTTTAGCATTTTCTTCTGCTTTTAATTTGATTTTGGCTTTCTGGGTCACCAGGTAAGATGACAGGTGAGGCCTTCTCCCATGGGCATGGACATGGCCATCACAGTAGAATTACAGGAGAGTTTTCTCTAATTATGAAATATATCTTCAAGACACTAAATTTGTATAAAGAGACATATCAATTAATTTTTAGAGCTCAAAAGTAGTAATTCTTACTCATTACTAAAGAAGTCAGTTAGAAAGAAAGTTGAGTAGAAAGTAAAATAATCCATTCACTTTGCTAGTAAAGTTCCATGATCTTATTAGTCAATGACTTAGGAGGAAAAGAAGAGTGTGGAGAATTAGGGATCTTGGGAAAGAAAAGTAAGTAGTCTTTCTTGTTTTATCCAACACAAAATAAATCTTAAGGTGGATGATTAGGTAACAATTGTATGATATTCCATCAATTCAGCTACTATATGCTCTTCATAGATGAGGACAATCAAGTGGCCAGTCAGGCAACTATCTCTGAGGGGGCATCCAGCCACATCTTATTCCAGAGCCTAGCATAGGCAGAACTTTCCTGGCTAAAGTTAATCTTCCCTTGGCCTTGTCTGATCTGATCCAGGCTAAAGAAGTTACTTTGAGGTCTGCCTTGGCATTTGGCACACACTGTCTGAAAGCACCAGACAGACTTTCACATCCACACAGACTGCAGAGTCAACTTTGCAAACAAGAATTACAATTCTTCACTGCTCTTCAAATGAGGGAGTTTGTAGACTTCCCCTGGCTGGCAAGGCCTCACTACGTAGTGAGAGGAGACATTTCACCCAGGAAGTCCTAAAGAGATTACTAATAATTCCCAGTATCACTTCCTCAACAATTCCTGCAGGCAAATTGATTTCCTGCTTCATATAATGCTCATGTTCTTTTATAGTTGGCCTGCATCTACCATGCCATTTTCTTTCCAATGGATCTACTTGTTATTGGGAAGGAGTTAAACAGCACATGTGTTTTCTTTTGTTTGTTTCTGCAGTACTTGGGATGGAATTCAGGGGCATTCTACCTTTGAGCTATACCACCAGCCCTATTTTTTATTCTTTATTTTGAAACATGGTCTCATTGAGTTACAAAAGGCCTCACTAAATAGCTGAGGCTGTCCCTGAACCTCGATCCTCCTATCTCAGCCTCCCAAATACTGGGATTACAAGGATAGGCCACCTCGCCAGATTTCACATGTCTTTTATTATGGGAGATAATCAGTCTCTGAGACTAGATGACTCATGCCAAGTTGCAGTCACTTACAGTGATATGCCCTATTCAACCACAATGCAATTAACCAGTGATTACCTTTACTGAGCTTCCACTATGCATCCAGCACTATACAGATTTTACTCACTGGAGATTTTCCCAGTGATCACTAAATAAGGAATTGGACTTAAACGCTTTCTTTTAGACATAGCATGTTAACTGTTAGAAGAAAATTTAAAGTTAACTAATGCCACCGATATAAAAGCTAATCCATGTTATAAATGGGCACTACCTGCCCCAAACTTAAATTCTATATGAGGATAGAAGCCCTACATACTTCTAAAGCTAAAAATAAGCCAGGCATAAAGGTTCATGCCCATAATCACAGTACTTGGGAGGGTGAGATAGGAGAACCACAAGTTTGAAACCCGTCTCAGCAATTTAATAAGACTCTTAGAAGCCTAATAAGACCATTTTTCAAAATAAAAAAAATAGGGCTGAGGATGTAGCTCAAAGCTAGAATTTCCCTGAGTTCAATCTCTAGTACCACATACACAAAAAGCAAAACATATGACAATTATGCTAAGTGTTGTGTAGCTATGAAGATGCATACATTCATTTTAATAATTTATTTTAACATTCAAAGAGCTTCCACTCTATCATGAAAGGGATATTAAAATTTTTCAGCTGGGCATAGTGGCGCACGATTGTAATCCCAGTATTCGGGAGACTGAGACCAGAGAATTGCAGTTCATGGACTGCCTCAGCTACTTAGCAAGACCAACCACAACTCAGTGAGACTCTGCTTCAAAAAATAAAAAGACTAATAAATAGGGCTGGGGTGTAGCTTAGAGGTACAATGACCCTGAGTTCCATCCCCAGTACCGCAAAAAAAAAAAAAAAAAAAAAATCATGACCTCAGATAAAATAAGTGTCAGAAGTATAAACAAGGAGTTGGTAAGAACAAGAGGTAGGAACAAGAAGAGTAATGTGGGATTATCAGGAAATGCATTTGAACTGTGCCTTGAAGAATATCAAGTATTTTAGCAGATGCAGAAAGAAATGAACTTTTTACAAGAACATAGGGCACATGTCCTGGGAACAGAGGGGCACATTACGCACTTCAGGAATGAAAGTTGTTTGGTGTAGCTGAAGCATAAGAGAATGATAAGGAGCACAGTCAGAGATGATATCCAAAGAGCAGATTCAGGCCCAATTGCAGAGTGAGTCTAAGGTCTGTCTTGGAGGCAATTGGGAGCCATTAATGAACTTTTAATTGAATGTGTATTCCATAAATGTAAATTAGAGAATAGAAATTGGAGAAAAGACTTGAGAACACGTACAGGCAAGATCCAACCACAAATTGAAGATGACACTACATTGTCTAGCTTAAGTGCTAGGAAGAGAATATTTAAAAGAAAACACAAAGTTACCAAAGAATCTGTTTGGGGCACAAAAGAAGAACAGCATACATAATCTTTTGGGGAAGAAAACACTGTGAAGTCAAAAGCTCCCTGAATTAGCCTAAATGTCATGGCCCAAAAGGTAAAGCAGGGACATTTTTTCTAGCTTTCCTGCTGCTAAAGTTGCATTTCATGCTAAGTTGGCTCAACTTTCTGATCAGGTATTTTGTTTTCCAGGTTATTGAACTTCAACATCAAAAGTAGAATGCTAAGATTTCCTTCCCCCCAGAGTGCTGTAGAATATTAATTGCAATGGTGTAATAATAGTTATGTCTGTCACAACAGTAGTAATGATGACTTACATTTATAAAAGACCTTATACTTTTATAACACTCTTAACACTCATCACTCATTCCTTCAGCAAATTCTTCTGGATCTCATCTACCATGGAAGTAACCACAGTGATAGAAATGCATGCTCTAGTATCAGCAAAAGGGGATTAAGTCCTGTTTAGCCACACTCTCTTAACTCTTCTGTGCCATTTTTTCATTGCATCTATAATATGTGGATGATCACAAAACTGGCATGATGCCTGAATGAGTTAATTTATGTAAAGCGTAGAGAAAAATGCTTGTATTGTAAGTGTTCAATATACTTCATTATTTTCTACAGTCACTTTGGTGAATGCATTTAGGTATCCAAGGGGTGTTTTAATTTTATAATCTTTAATTGTTTTGTAGTGCTGGAAATTGAACCCAGAGCATTACGCATGCTAAGCAAGCATTCCATCACTGAATCAATTCCTGATCCCTGAGGGATATTTTTAAAAACAGAATCACTGTCATTAAATAGTGGGTAAACTTTTAGAAGTAAAAGAGATGGAATGTATATAAAAATTATATGTGTTTATGGTATACTAAATGATGTTTTGATATATGTATATTTTATAGAATGATTTAGCCCAGCTAATTAATATATTTATTGTGTCACATGCATTTTGTGGTAAAATACTTAGAATCCACTTTCTTAGCAATATTTAGGTATGTTTACTAACTATGGTCACCATATTTTACAGAAGACCTCTTATTCCCACTCTCTAACTGAAGTTTTGTATCCATTGATCATTGTCTCCCCATTCTCTCTCTCCAACACTTTGGTATTTGTGAGGAGTCATTGGTTTATTTCACTTAACACAATATCCTCTAAATTGATAAACCATGGATGCATGTTGCCTCAAAAGACAAAATTTTAAGCTGGAAGTAGTGGTGCACACCTGTAATCTTAGTGATTGGGAGGCTGAGACAGGAGGATCACACAGGTTTAAAGCCAGCCTCAGGTACTTAGTGAGGCTCTCAGAATCACAGTGAGACCCTGTTTCCAAATAAAATATAAAATAGGTCTGGGAGTGTAGCCCTGAGGTAGAAAGCCCCTGGATTCCATTCCTGGCACCACATACACACATAAAAAGACAACATTTTTATCTTCTTAAAGGTCAAATAAGATTTCATTGAATGTACAATATTTCCTTACCCATTTATCCACTGATGACTCTTTAACTGATTCTATTTCTTGACTATTGTGAAAAGTGCTGTTATGAACATGGAACTGCAGACACACTGATTTTAGTTTAGTTTATTTTTAAAACAAATTCTCAAAAATTTGGTTATATACCTTGATACCTAATCTCAGTACCCCTCCCTCTCCACTACCACTGAAGTACTTAGAAGAGTATCTGTAATAAAATGAGCACATCCAATGAGTATTTTTATATAATTAATATATTTATTATGTGTCCAAAGAGAGATGCTAATAAATTCCAGTGGGATTTGAAAAGAAAGCTTCCATTATATTGGGGAAATTAGGTGCCCTTCAGATGGCCCCTGAGAAGGGTGAAATTGGACTGGATTGGATGAGTAAATGGCACTTGATGTTTTCCAAGCACCCCCATGATAGTCAGGGAGATAGGTAATTTACAGATGGCACTTTGCTCTAACAAAGTGTGAAGGTGAAGGGGATTTTTCAAGGTCATGATACTAGTAGCAGCATCAATGGGCTAGAAAATGAGTATACCCAGCTTCCTGGTCAGTTCCATCTGGTTGGGGCTGCATAGACCCTGCAGCTTCAGAAACAGCCTGTTTAGATTATTTGACCCTCACCCTCATAATGTATTATGGACTATAAGCAGACTGACTAAAGTTCCTGCCCCACAGCCTCTGAGTAAATGACCGTTGCACACCCCATGCTCAGGCATCTGCTTTGCAGCCCTCACTGGCTATGAAATTAAAGCCCAGCACAGAGCAGATGGACCATTTCCCAATTCTGGCAGGGACACATTAGGTTCCCCTATCATATCCTGGAGATACTGTGGCCAGCAGCAGGGGTAGGGAAGCATGACCAGCATTTCAGAGTGCACCTTTTCCTCCTCTGTGGGCAGTGTCAGCAATTGCTCCACCTGGGGACAAGAGAGGAGCCTCGGTTTGTGCAAAGCAGGGGCATCCAACAAATGTTTTATGAAAGAGCCTGATATTTCAAAGGTAAAAATGTTTCACAATAGCCACTGAAAAATTAATCTGTGAACATCTTCACACTTATTTTACAGTTTGGCATTATTTTTATTTTCAATTACATATTTGGGGTGAGAAACATCCTCTAAAATTTAGAATGTATTCACATTTTTATTTAGAGTTTAATTGAGAAAGGGGGAATTTATATACTATTATCTAGCCTTTTAGTTGAGATCATTTCAAAACCAAAATACTTTAACTCCATTGAGCTCCTAACCACTATTTTTTGTATAAGCAAATGTGAATGACATTGCTCTAGTAGTTTTGGATTTGCCCAAACAACTTCATAAGGTAACAGATTTTGAGGCAGGAAATGATATTATTCAAGAGGCCAATTTTTTATATTCTCAAGGATACATGTAGAAAGCTCTTTGGGATTTAATCTCTCACATTTGTTAACCCTTAACTGTGAGGACTTTGGCAAATGTAACTTCTGGGCGTAACTAGTCACACACAACACAACTTTCTTCTGAGTTCTACCCAACACAAAGATAAAGGCAAACCCAAACTTAGCCTCATGCCTATACAATCCTATTTCAAGCCACTCAAGGCAAGTGTGGAGGAGAAATTTTACTAGAGATAGGATGAGTAACACAACAGTGAAAAGAGAAAACATTTACAAATCTGTTGCCAAAACAACACTTTTTCTGCTGCAGCTGGGGCTCAGGTGAACATTTGTAACTAAAAATTTTGTGTATTAAATCAACACAGTACCTTGTTTTATATTTGTTTCTATTTCATAACACATTATTTCACACACACACACACACACACACACATATATATATATATATATATATATATATATATATATATTAACTAAAAATGGATTATATGCACTGTCTGTTTATGAAAATATCCAAGCCACAAATCGTTTAGCGTTTTCCTGACTCTGGGTAATGTAAAGGTAAATATCTTTGGCTTTCAGGCTTATAACAATGCTGTCCACAATGCTTTTCTGTTTTTTATCATTCATTACCTCATGAATCTACAAATCAGCCACGTATTCATCCTGTCCACATTGTCATCACACATTATGTTAACTCTCTCTAGAGCAACCTCACAATCTCACATGCAGATCTAATATAAAAGCAATGAAAATACAACACTGTTTTTTAACATAAAGTAAAAAAAAAATATTTTATCTTATATAATGCCAAGTCCCCCATAAATCTTTCTTAAAAGATTTTATTTGTCTGAGCCAATATTTTCTTTATTCTACTTACAGTCTACCTATAGCCTCTTAGTTCTAGTTCTGATTCTATAAAACAAAAAAAGATCTTCATGTGGAATAAAATTGCAATAGAATGGTAAATATAGCAACTATTGTTTGTCATTTTGCCCTTTGGTACACAATGTAAGTCACCTGTATCACTGATCTGCTAAAACAATACAGCCCATCTGTGAAGAGTAGAATGTGTTAC
Organism: Muscardinus avellanarius; assembly: GCF_963383645.1. Taxonomy (NCBI): domain Eukaryota; kingdom Metazoa; phylum Chordata; class Mammalia; order Rodentia; family Gliridae; genus Muscardinus; species Muscardinus avellanarius. Next base: position 96,088,448 of record NC_137790.1, on the reverse strand, counting down.
ACAAGCAAAGCACACCAGACATGTCTCATCCCTTATGTTTAGGTACCCACAACAATTATTCTTACTGAAAGTTGACTAGATGTTGGAAACTATGCCAAGCACTGAAGAAGTGCTGTAAAAAAATACACATCTCTGAAGTCATGCATTGACCCTGTGACTGGGAAAGACACAATTAAAAAACAGATATAGCAAATAATTTCAGATTGTGAAGAATCTGAAAAAAAATTTTAAAGCAGATGGGATTGTTAGGGAAAGTAATCACTCAAAGCCTCCTCACTGGAAATATGATATTAATATAAACATTAAAAAATGAGAAAGACAGGAGGATTGCACAGGTTTGAAGCCAGCCTCAGCTACTTAGTGAGGCTCTCAGCAACTTAGTGAGACCCTGTTTCCAAATAAAATATAAAATAGGTCTGGGAGTATAGCTCAGAGGTAGAAAGCCTCTGGGTTCCACTCCCAGTACCACAAAAAAAAAAAAAAATGAGAAAGATCCAGCAAGGCCAACACCTGAGAGTAGAGCATTCCAGCCCTGAGAAGACTTACTACATTTGATGTGGTTGAATCACAGTGAGAAAGAAATAGGTGAAGTGGTGTTAGAACATCAGGGCCTACAAAGGGCTAAATTTCAAGAGCTATAGCAATCCACTAACAAATTTAAATCAAGAAAAGGTCTGATATAATTTCCCTTTAAACTATATACCTAACTGCTATAGAATATGAGTTGTAAACAAATTGTCAATGAAGCAGAAATGTTGATCATTTATTTATTTATTTTTTATTTTTTTTATTTTTTGGTGGTACTGGGGTTCCTGGAAGCTGTTCTACCTCCAGGATACACTCCCATGGGCTATATTCCCAGACCTATTTCTTAACTTTTTTATGTGGAAACAGGGTCTCTTAAGCCAGCGAGGCTGGCTTCAAACCAGCCTGATCCTCCTGTCTCTGCCTCCAAAGCGCGGGGATTATAAGCGTGCGCCACCACGCTTGGCTGAAATATTGATAATTTAAACCAGAATTATAGAAATAGAAATAGACTGGCTAAGGAGATTTATTATAGGTAGAAGTAGCACAGCTTGGAGATTACTTGGCTATGACAAAGCATGGTGAGGTACAGAAAAGAATCAGAAGTTACTCTTAAATTTTAGGCTTGAGAAAGTGGGCAAATCACATTATCACTTACTGAACTGGGAAAACAGGGAATGAAAACTCTTGTTAAGGAAGTAATCTAGAGTCTCCTTGGGCTACATCAAGCTTTGGATGTACAATAGACCCTAAATAGTGTCAAGCAGAAGTATATGTGAGTCTGGAGGTCTAAGTCTAGAGACATAAATGCAGGAGATATAATTGGAGCATGTTAGCCATAGATGGAGTTCAAATCCATAAAAGTGGATCAGGTCCTCTAGGAAGCCTTAAAAGTGAAACTATATTCCCAGGCTGTCATGTCACTTCAGCATTTAGAGGCAGGTAGAAACTGAGGATCCTCCTGAGGACAGAGAAGGAACAATGAGAAAGATGGAATAAAACCCAAGAAAGTTAGTATTAGTTGAACCTTAAAGAGGTGAGATGCTGAGAAAGTAAGTAGTCAAGTATATTGATGCTGAGGATTCAGGTAAACTCAGGATAAGGGCTTACACATTTTATCTGGAACCTTAGGGAAAATATTGACTTTAACAAGGGAGTTAAGTGGGAGATAAGGATTAAGATCCAGTTACAGTATATTAAAAACTGAATGTTTGATGAAAAAAGGAAGGCAGAAGACAAAGCCAAATTATTGAAAAGTTTTGCAGCAAAGATAAGGATAATAATAAAGAGGTAACTAATGGTAGATTCAGGGTCAAGGAAAATGACATTTTGTTTATTTTTTTAATATGGAATATCCTCAAACCCTGATGATTGGAATGATAAAGTAAAGAGGAACAGACCAATGATGGGGAGAGGTGGAAAAAACTGAAAAATACAAATCTTTGAGAATGGGCAAGAACTGGATACTGAGTGAAGGCAAAGAGAAAGATCTTGGGTGGAAGGAGAAGGAGGCATTCCATGAAGAAAGACAGGAGAGAAGAGAACAGATGCCAGCAGATGTACTGATCTGAGTGGAAAGGCAAGATCATGTGTCAAGGAAAAGGGAACTATGGAGGGACAGAAAAGAGAGGTGAACATATGAACTGTTTCAAAGAGAGAGAAATTGAACTCACTAGGGAACCATAGGTGGTGGTTGAGTGCCATTTGGAATATACAGTCATTCTTTAATCTGAAACCAGTAAATCAGGCTTTCTTCAGTAAAGTTTGGCTGCTACTGAACAGAAGCAGAAAAGATTAATATTGTCTTTCACCCAAGATTGGAGTTTAGTGAGACAAGAACAATGAGAGGAAAATGAAGCAAAGGAGTTAGGGGTGGCCGCAAGGGAGAGATGAGAACAAAAGACTATGAAATCAATTTCCGTAAGGAGAGAGACAAAGAGAAAGGAGGTGAGAGGTTGATGGATAATGAAAATAGGCAGTGTCATTGGGTTGGAGGATTCAGAAATATTAAAACACTCTTTCTCAGAGAAGTCTATAATAAATAAGCTCCAAGTTAGTGCTGTTGACCTGAAGTCTGATGTTTGAAATTGAGACTTCTGAAATAATGTGGATACTGTTGATGATACAGATCATGCTATTACCATAAAAGTCAGTAGTTGAGGAACACAGGGGGATCAGATTGTGTCTGTCAATCCTCAGCAATCTCCAAAAATAAAGCCAAATACCAGTGTGAAATGATGAAATGCATATTTTGGAAGTAGAAACCCACGCATCATGTTGTACTTTTGCCATCTACTAGTGGTATGACTTGGAAAGCTCTTCAGTGTCTCCACTTCATTATCTGAAAAATGGGAACTATCAATAGATAAATCAACAGTCACAAGATTATAGACACTTTAAACTCATTTAAAAGCAGAAACCAAGTCAGGCATGGTGGTGCATGCTTGTAATCCCAGCATTCAGGAGGCAGGAACCAGTGGATCGTGGTTTGCGGACAGCCTCAGCTACTTGGCGAGGCCCTTTGCAACTCAGTAAGACTCTGTTTCAAAACTAAAAGAACTAAAAAATAGGGCTGAAGGTGTAGCTTGGAGGTACAGTGCTCTTGGGTTCCATCCCCAGTACTGTAATAAATAAATAAATAAATAAATAAATAAATAAATAAATAAATAAATGCAGGAGTCACTATAAAATTTAAGCCACGATGAGGAAGATTTTATAGGTTAGAAAATCAGGGCTCAAAAAGACCAAGTGATCAAGGTTACACAGTAAAAAAAAGGAGCCAAAATTAAATCCTCATTATTGATTCCAGGTCCAGTGAGTGCTCTTTGTACCACACCATTTCTACTTCACATTTGTTCATTTATTTTTGTTGTTGTTGTTTTTAGTATTGGGGATTTCACTATTGCTGAGCTACAACCTAGCCCTATTTTATTTATTTATTTTTTATTTCAAAAAAGGTCCTTTTAATTAGATGTGAGACTCCTGTTTTAGCCTCCCAAATACTGGGATTACAGGCATACATGACCATTCCCAGCTGACTTTGAGTATTTTGATCTTTGTGCAGGTAGACTCATTGAAACAAGGAATTGGTGACACACTGAGAAGAAAGGGGGAGGGAATAGGTGTGGATTGTGTAAGGGCTAAAGGGCGTGTGCACATATGCCTCTAACATATTGTACTCCATGAAGATGTATGACTATAATGCACCAATAAATTAAATAAAGTAAAGCACCTTTTTGTAAATTGTCACCCAAGAAAGCAAACCTCATTAATGTTCTACCATTACAAGATAGTGCTTTCTTATGTCAAAGAATGAGGATCAGAACAACTGATTATTCTGAATATTAATGCCCAGTGCAAATCCTCTTAAGACTGGAATGACTGCAAAGGCAATCCACATTATAAACACTAGGAGTTTGTGTGTTTGCATTACTCAGCATGACATGCATATATTGAACTAAACTTTACCAGAAAAGACTAAAATCTCCCTCTTGGCCTACAGCATGGTATTCACCACAGAGAAAACAAATAGAAACAGAAGATAATTAAATAGTTATTTAGCTCACTCATATAACTGTATCAATGTGAGTAAACTGTAACACACTCTATGACCTAATTAAAACCAATCAACAATGAAAAAAATTTAGAATAACAAGAAAATCGAACAGCATATTTATTGCTCTTCTTTCACATCTAGAATAAATAATGTAGTAAGGAAATTCAAACTAGACTATAGTGTGAATGCAATAAAGTTAAATTGTACCCTTCCACTCATACATTATACTTTACTAATCGGGTAATGATGGTGGTGTCCATTTGTCAAGTAGGCACCAAAACTAGTCGTGCCACAGTGTGAGACTAGGTATGAGCTCAGATAGTCCACTCTCTTCCAAAAGGGCACCACTGTGGCTACTGTATCTTGTACACATGTCAACAACTGCCCCCTACCACTGATCACTTATCTTCCCCACCTTAACACACAGGGTGAGTGGGTGGGAGGAAATTTATCATAGCCTTGCTAATTTTTTTTTAAATGAAATAGAACCAGCTCCTACTTCTTGTTGGCTTTTCATGTTCTACTTTTTTTTTCCAAAGAGAGCATGAAGGGAGATAAGAAAAGGGCATTTATTTCATTAAATGGGATTCAATTGGCCTCCTGCATAGCTTAAGCCCAGCTCTCCTCCCACAGCCAACCCGCCACTTCCACAAATACCCAAGCTTGGCTCCATCCACTGTTCTTGGATCTGTGGTGCGTGTGTGATTGTGTACTTGCATGCGTATTTGTGTATGCAAGGTACACACCTTGTTCACATGCATGTGTGTATTTGGATGGTCAGAGCCAAAGTAGTATCCTTTCTGGATTTATATAAGACAATGATTTTCTAATCAATTTCCTGTTTTTTAATACCTTCAACTCCTCAAAAATTGCTATTCCAGACCATCTTCCTGGTCATCAAGCTCTTAATCCCATCTCTACTCTTACATATAATTAGGTACCTTCTTTCCTACTTCTACTGAAAAGATGGTGATTATAAGCCATTTTTAGATTTTCTGTGCTAAACATTCTATTTTAGAGGCTACCTACATGCTAACACACCATCTATGCAATATACTTAATGTTTCCCATGAGTCCACATGTACCTCTTCATATCTCTCTGCTTCTCAAAACTTTACTGAAATAAAAAAGATCTATCTCAAATCTCACTTCCCCAGGCTTCCTTCAACTCCCCAGGAATAAAAGGCATGTGTGCTTCTTCAAGGTTCCTATCACAGATAGTTTTTTTGTAGGTGACCAGTAATTAACTTAATTCAGTCTTGTGACAAGTGCATGATTATCTTGAATTAGTGTTTTATTTTCATATTCTGTTATTAACTTTCTATGTCCTTCCACTATACCTACCCAGCTAGTCTAAATGTTTTAAGGGAAGAAACTATAGAAAATATCTTTCACAATTGATTAAACACATACACAATTATGTATTTGATTTGATGTATTCATTGTGCTGCCAAATAAAAACATAAGGTCTTTAAAAGAGTATTATGCTATTGGTATAATTTTAGATAGTAAAAATCTACAAATCCTCCATTTATGTTTCTAGACCTTTACCCTAAGGAAAAGCTTACATATTTTCACCAGGAGTATTTCCAAGTAAACAATTTCCTGTTTCATTGCTTGTCATGGTAAAAAATTAGAAACAATCTAAAGCAATGGTTTTCAAAGCCCTAAGTGGCTTGCACCCTAGGGGATATTTCAAAATGTCTGGACACATTTTTTTGATTGTCATGATCAATGTTACCTATATCTGGTGGGTAGGGTTCAAAGATGTTACTAAACATTTTAATGCCCAGAACAGTCCCCTAAAACAAAAATGATCAGGCTCAAAATGTCAATAGTCCTGAGGTTGCAGGAACTTGGATAAATATCCATCAATGGACAAGTAATTATAATATACATTTCAAAGTAATAGTAATTGAAGAAATATAATCAAAATTAATAAATCACTATGTATCACAATGATAGGTCTTAAAACATGATGTAGAATAAAAAGAGAATGTGATAGAAAACACACTGTGTGTGAATGATAGGTCTTAAAACATGATGTAGAATAAAAAGAGAATGTGATGGAAAACACACTGTGTGTGTGTGTGTGTATAAAATATAAATTGGGAAAGTATAAATTAGAATCATGACTTTGTGATGTTTCAAGCGTCAAGTAGAAATAATGGACCTTGGGAGAATAACAGAGTAGATTTCAACTTTATAACATTCTTTTGTATTTAAAAAATCAATCAATATTCCCTAGAGCTCAAATAAATCTGGTTTATCTTGCGGCTAATGTTAGCAAAATGTTGTTGCAAAAAAAAAAAAAAAAAAGAAAAAAGAAAAAAAGAAAGAAAAGCATATAAATCAAACTTTTTTTTTTTTGTGTGTGTGTGTGTGTGTGTGTGTGTGTGTGTGGTACTGGGGTTCCTGGAAACCTTTCTACCTCCGGCCAACACTCCCAGACCCATTTTATATTTTTATTTGGAAATAGGGTCTCTTAAGCCAGCTCTGCTGGCTTCAAACCTGCATGATCCTCCTGTCTCCACCTCCCAAGCACAGGGATTTACAAGCTTGTGCCACCATGCCCAGCACAGATCAAACTTTTAAAAAGTGATTATTTGTGTACAATTCTTAAATAAATGTCAAATATAGGAACTTGTACAAGGATCTAGTTCCACACACATCCTCTTTATCCATCTTTAACCCCTTTGAGGGAGACTAGGGATCAGTTCTTTAGCATCGAACACTACACCTATAACAACTGATCCTCTTGCACCTTCTTTCTTCAGCTACAAAAATCTTATCTAAGGCCAACCTGACATTTACAACCCAAGGCCTGAGAATCATACGCAAGCCTGTGCCTCTCCTTGCTGAGATGGAACATCACTTATCCACATACACACTCTCACTGGGTAAATCCAGTGAACAGAACTTTTTTTTTTTTTTTTTTTTTTTTGGTACTGGGGATGGAACCCAGGGCATTCTACCTCGAGCTATACCCCCAGCTCTATTTTTATTCTTTATTTTGGAACAGGGTCTCACTGAGGTACAAAGGACCTCACTAAGTAGTAGCTGAGGCTCCTCAAACTGCAATCCTCCATTCTCAGCCTCCCAAATGCTGGGATTATAAGTATGCGCCACCATGCCCAGAGGACAGGACTTTTTTGAAAAACACTTTCTCCTTCCTTCTGGTCATTTGCAACAAAGAAGGTTGCAGTGCATTGGGTATTGCATTTAGCTAATACCCAAATTGGCTTTTACCTAGTCATTTTTCTTGGAAATGGTATCTTCCCCTACTACCCACTGTTTGCAGGTAGAAATTTAATCATAGCATATTACATCTGAAATCATTTATTTAAGAATTATTTCAGCAACTACTTATTAGACATCTGCTCTCTGCCTCCCCCTCATCAGGTCTTGATAACTGGGCCACTTGCTGCCCCACTACTATAGAAGCTCCCCTCTAAGCATCTCCCCTAATCTCCTGCACTGCCTAAGTGAATACCTGAATACCTGATCCTACTTCCACACCTTCCCCACAGACCCCATAAGACAGCTCACATACTCACTCCTGGCCAGCATGTGTATCATAGTTTCAATATTGCAAACTATAGCACCCACCAGAATTATAAAGCCATGAAATTTTTAGAGCAGTTTGAAGATGGCACACTATATTGTAAATAGTGATTTTAAACAAATGGTTTTGGGGGAAATGTATATTCAGTTACTTCAGTATGTTTCTGTTTTCTGTAATATATATTTTAGAAAGTAAAATGCGACACCATTTTTTTGGATGGCAGAGAATAGAATGAAAGGCACAGCAGGGGTTGGTGGGTTTTCAAAGGTCAAGAGGCCTGGCTCTTGGCCATTTCACTTGCCTAAAGGAGTTCTGCCTTTTCCAGGGGGAAGGCAATGAGCTTTTGCTTCTCAGGCAGCAAATATGCATTTTCTCCTCAGATATCCTATTCATCTGTGTCTTAATTTTCTTCATATAAGCAATAAGTAGTCAAAGAGCCACAACCCTATCTCAGAGAGCAAATGTAAAACTAAGCCTGAGTCATCAATCTGATTTTTCTAATTTTCATACATTGCCCTTACTTTTTGCATGAGTGAAGTTGAGAGAGAAGGATACCCAGTAATGTCCTACCACACAGCAGCAAAATGACAAAAATATGCACAGCAATTCAGAAGGCTGTCTAAAGTTAAAGCAAAACAAGCAGGACAGACACCACCCCATCTGGTTATATTTTTGCCCTCGTGAGCATGAAGCTGACCTGCAAGGTAGTGAGAGTTAGCATGCCACTTGCAATGCAAGGCACCTCCATTTTTCCAAATGTGCCCTTCTTCATTGACATTAACAATTAGCTTTCCACTCCAGGTATGTATAATGTCAGATTTACCTTGAATTCATTGGAATCATTTGATATTTGGACCATTATATTTCCATTAAATTATGTATAGTAGAAATGCATTTGGGGGGTTCATTGAGATACTGAAAGCTTGTGCTTTTTAATGAAATTTTCCTAACATATCATATGATGTGGCTTGTCCCTACATAACCAGTTCTTGCATGAGGATAGGGAAGAATGGGAAAGAGCAGCACCCCTCTGCAGAGATGGCTTAGAAGTAAGTCTGACCCTGCTGAGGACACTGAGAAGATGCAGTTTGTGCAAACTTGAATCCACCATGGAGAGAAGATAATAACTTCTGAAAAGAGGCAACAAATTCTACTAGTGTGATATCCCTAAAGGTGGACAGAACATAACTGTAGCTCCACAGTGTGCATTAATAATAACCTAGACAGGAAGGCAAGAAGTACAGAATAATTGATATAATAAAATGTTGGTTCTCTCCAAATTAGCCTAGATACTCAGAGAAAATCCATACTTATACATATTTCTGAGGTTCTGAGTAATAATTTAGCACCTGTATACAATGTATAAGGATCAAATCTGGGTAATTAGTATTTTCATATACTCAAACATTAGGCTTAATATATATGTTAGGAACAGTTGAACTCTTATTTTCTAGGTATTTTGAAGCATATTATTAACTGTAGACTATAGTTACCCAATTAGACTAAAGAACACAAGAACTATTTCTCCAAACTGAATTTTGGTACCCATTTTTTAAACATGCTATTTCTAGAGCTATTTCTAGAGTTCATTGAGAAGAAAATGCTAAAAATAGTCAAATTTTTGGTAGGGAAAAAACATAAATGATGAACTAGTCTCACAATATATTGAAATGGGCTAGGAAACTGTAATAGTCAAAAAATTGTTAGTACTAGAAAAAGCAAATTATATAAATGAACCAGGATATAATGTAGAGACAGGTCCATGTACTATATAGTAACTGAGTCTGATTAAGTAGGAAAATATATTTCTGTAACTCAGTAGATTATACAATTTATTGCCCAAATCAGGACATTTTGAGAGTGAAAAGGAATACCAATGGGATGCTGGAATAATAGTCAAAAAATTCACAGTTCTGTGCAGATCCAGGCATAAGTATATAAAGGGTTGTCCCTTTGTAACTGTTGATAGGGCATCATTGCCATCTCAAAGGTGCTCCAGTCTGGGCATAAAATTCTCTAGTCACCCTGACTATAGGAGACCAGTCTCTAAGAAGGCATTCAAGAACCAAGCTCCAGGCTCTGAGCGAGGCTGTGATAAGACTACTTAGCATTGTGGAGGGAGGGCTGCCACCCTTGGCAATAATATTTTTATACATTCCACTATCACTGAAATTTATATAAAACATTTATTGCTAAATACATTCTCGGGATCAGGATATCATGTTTAGGTTACTTGTGTAGGTATCCAGGGATAGCAATTAAGGTAGACATCTGGTTTTCATGATTTAAAGATGCAAATATCAGGAGCACCAAGTTTTATTGAGCACCAAAGTGCTGGTCAGAAGGGGAAGCATCAGGTCTGGTGTGTCCAGAGGAACAAACAAGGCATTTTGCAACATGTGAGAGAGAGGACCTAACATGATTTTCACTTAGTTGCTTTTATTTCTTTCATAAATGTCACAAGTTTCCAATAAAATTTTTGAAACAGATTGACTCTTACTTTTAGAAGCATAAAAAAGCAACCACCATAAAATGGTTCTCAGAGAAAAAGCTCCCAAAATCAAATTCAGATAAAATACATGGAAGCATTGTAGAGGGCTGCCACCCATGCCAACAGTGTAAACATTTTACACACTTTATCTTATTTAATTGCAACCACCTCTCCAAGTAGCTTTCTTAACTTCATTTAACAGAAGAAGCCAAGATTTCTAAGGAAGATACCTCACACCATTGCTAGATAGCAGATGCAGAACCCAGGTCTCTGTGACTCTTAGCCTTTATGCTTGATTAATACCAGGAATACTCTTTGGGTAAATGAATAGAGATACCTCTAGGAACAGAATAAGAAAAATGGTAAACCCTTAGGAGAAAATTGCATACGATCCATTTAGTTAGCTTTTATTTGAAAGAAAATAAGTACTCACTAAATTATGATTATCTGAAGCCAGGTATGGTGGTGGATGCCTGTAATTCCAGCTACATGGAAGACTGAAAAAGTTGAGGCTCACAAGTTTGAAATCAGCCTCAGCAACTTGGCAAAACCCTCTTTCAAAAATAAGGTAGCCGGGCATGGTGATGCAAACTTGTAATCCCCGTGCTTTGGAGGCAGAGACAGGAGGATCGATCGTGCAGGTATGAAGCCAGTCGCAGCTGCGCTGGCTTAAGAGACCCTGTTTCCAAATAAAAAAGTATAAAATAGGTCTGGGAGTGTAGCCCGGAAGTAGAAGGGTTTTCAGAAACCCCAGTACCACAAAATAAATAAATAAATAAATAAATAAATAAATAAATAAATAAATAAAAGTTAGCTGGGCAAGGTGGTGCACACCTATATTCCCATTAAATGAACAGGGGGCTGAGACAGGAAGATAGAAGATTCAAGGTCTGCAGTGCATGGTAGCTTAGCAAGACCCTGCTTCAAAATAAAAAAATAAAATAGGGCTGGAGGTGTAGCTCAGGGGTAGAATGCCCCTGGTTTCAATCCCTGGGACTAAAGCAAATAATTAATTTAATTAAATAAAATCTTTAAAGAGGATTTGAGATGTAGCTCAGTAGTAGAGTGCTTGCCTGGCACATAAGAGGTTCTCAGTTCAATCCCTATTACCTCAAGGAAAAAATATGAATATCTGTATTTACTTGATAACAGCACCATCACATTACTCTTAGAATTCTCACAAGCCTTACAATCAACTCTCAGCCAATCCTGTGAGCCCTACCTTCAAAATAGTTTCAACACCTCCAGTGCTATCTTACTGCCCACACTCACCTTTCTGGTCTTGTGTCTGTGACCTTGAAGCAGGACCTCCTCCCACTATTGTTCTCTGTGGTCTATTCTGGACACATCAGCCAGATGTGTCAGTAAAATCTACAACGATCACATCCCTCTGAGCTCCCATGCGTGAAGCCTTGCAGGGAGGCTCCATTGCACTGTGAGAAGAAAGAAGCCACACATCCCTGAAGCCCTTTGTCTCTGATTTCCTGCTAACTAACCAACTCAGCTCACTTCCTCCCACCTGACTCACTTCATTTCAGCCTCATTAATTTCTTCAACATTTTTGGATTCGCCATTCTTCTTCACTTCCCTTGAGCAGAAATTTTTTTTACATCCTTACCTCTTCCTCTAAGTTAAATCCCTTACCTCCTTCAGGTTCTCAACAAAATCTCACTTTAACAGTGAGGACACTGATATGTAAACCAACCCCTTTTTCTCAGGGCACCTCCTTACCCTAACATTCTCCAAGGTATTTACCACCAACAGACATAATGTATTTCATCTTATATCATTATCTTTAATTCTTTATGCCACTCAAATGTATTATCTTGAGCCATATGAAATTGAAATGTTAAGTAATTAGAAAAGCAGAGGGTTGGATAGGAAGAACCCGAAGGAAGAGGAAAAGTCAGCTCTTTTAAAGTAATACCTGTGGTTGGTTAGAAAACTGCAGGTATATCAGAAGGCAGGACCACCAGCAGGGTCTCCTTAGACCCCTCCTCTTCCTTATGGGAAGGGGTGGAGACAATTCAGATTCACTAAGGTGTACAGAGAACTAAGGTACAAGACAAAGCTATAGTGACCTCCCAAGTTCCTATATCTCAAGGAGAAGGGTTCCAAGCTAAATAAAACTCTCCCTGTGGAAAATTCCATGCCATTTACCACTCCCAAAAACAGAAGCCTTCAGACCACCTCTTGGTAGCATAACCTTTGCCCTAGGCCACTTCTCAGTTGGGTGAAGCAGCCCTTTCCAGAGACTTCTTCTCATAAGCTGACCCTTTCTCTGGAAAGCATCTTCCTTTATCACAGCTTTCTTTTATTCCTGTGCCCCCACTTTCTAAATAAGCCTCTTATATTCTTTCCTGTTGATGATTTCTGCATGAATTCTTTCCACACAGAGGCACAAGGACTGAGGGACTGCCCTATGACATTTATACTGAGAAGAGATCATAACCTGGTAACAAAATTGCTTTCTGTGTAGGTCAAAATGGCTGTATGACTACTGTTTCATGTTTTTTTTTAACTTAGTAGCTTTACTCAAATATTTTTCTCTTAAAATTTCCTTCTATATAAAACAGTGCTTTGCTTAGAATAACAAATACTAGTATAAAATGACTTCAAGACAAGTTTAAAGAACTAGAGAAGATAGGAGAAGAAGGTAGGTGCCTTGTCTGATAGTAATCAACATCCATATCCATTCAGCTTAGCCTTTAGTTACAATGTCTTGTACCAGATCAGGGAATTAATTTCATCTGAACATCCCTTTTGGTTTCTTTGGAACTCAGTGCTATCAGTATTTATAATACTTGCCTCTGTCTCTTCAAAATGTCAAAATTCTGATTTATGTTGACAATTAGGAAGAAAAGGCATCAACTGCTTTGTGCTGCTGAAGTCCTTAACTATTCCCATTTGGGAAGAGGAAGCATGTTCAGAAGTTTCAGGCAGGCTCCAGATTACCCACTCACGACTGCCACTTTCAGAATTAGGACTGAACAAGGAGAAAAGAAGATCTGCAGCCCTCCCTTCCTATATTTGTGCTCTGGCTTAGAGAGCCATGATTTTCAATCTTAATACATCTAAAAATGTTTTATTTACGATTCATTATTCCCTTACAATTCACTCCTCTCTTGCTGCTTCATTACTGGCAAATGTGACTTTTATGTATTTGCATGGAAGATTATTCCTTTATAACAGTAAATGCTTAATAAGTTTGGGCCTGATTTTCTCAATCAGAGTCTAATAACAAGTAGGCTCCACCCCTTTGTTCAGTCAGAGGCATTTTTCAGAGTGGGGCCCTTATCACTAGGTGTGATCATTAGTGGTACTAGTGGTACATAGCAAAGGGACCGCATACCTTGGAAGTGACCATACATGAATGTCTCTGCTTGCCTTCTCTCTCACTAACCCACACTCCACACAAGTGATTTGTTTGGAGACTATAAATCACCAAATACATTTATCTAAAGGTTTAAGGTACTTCTATTCCTGAAATAATTGCTAAACTCTAAGTTAGGAGTTCTCCTTTCACCAGTTCTCATTTACAGACAGAAAAGCCATTACATCATCACTTCAGCCACAGATCAAATGTTAGTTTGTCCTTATTCTACAACAGAAACTCAAAGTTATTTAAGTACAAGGTCCTATGCTTTGGTTACTGTCTTAGACCATTCAGGCTGCTGTAACACAAACTGGGTAATTTATAAAAAAAAAAAAAACAGAAACTGAGAAGTACAGCATCAAAGTGGTAGCATCTACTCTTTGTGACATGCTTACATGGTGGAAGGCAGAAGACCCAAGGGCCAAAGGCTATACAAAGCCTCTTTTATTAAAGATCTTCATGCCATTCATGAGGGTCTATCCTTATGACATAATCACAACCACTTAATATAATAATGAAGAGTAAGAGTCAAGACTGGAATTTTGGGGGCCATTAAGATCAGAACATTTACTGTTCTGGCTTTCATTTCTGTACCTTTCTTCAGATTGAGCCATAGGAAGGCACAGAGTTGAAGAGACCAGGAAGAGCAGGATAGGAAACCTATCTATAGAGAACTTTCTATTTTCAGGTTATTCCTTGTGTCTTTCTTTGTTTCTATCTCACAGTCTTGAGGAATATGTCAAGTCTAGGGAAGGTGAGTAAGAAAACACTGAGACAAAAGAATCTGGTGGACTTTCGGGAAGATAGCAACTGAGAAAAGCAGCATTTACAAGTCCTGCTAACACTCAATCTCTAGTGCCACAAAATCAGTGCTTTTCATAGCCAGAAAACACCAACAGCAGAGAAATAAAAACTGTTAATACAAGAGACAGAGCAAAAGAAGACTAGAAGAACAATCAGAGATTAAAAAAAAACTAGCCCACACTGTGGCAGTGGAGCCATGTGGGCACCATCTTCCCTCGCAGCATCAGGCTCCAGAGAAGAAAGGGACTCAGAACCAGAGCTCAAAACCAGAAAAGAAATAGGCCAGCCATATGGCCAAAGCCATGGCAGCAACACCATATAACCAGCAGCAGTAGCAAGTAAACTGGGTCTGCTACAGCTTCAGATCAGCTCACTCAACAACCACAAGGCTCCAGAGAGAAAAGGTAAACAAGGAAATGAAGTGAGCAGCTGTGGATCATCCGGGTGTAATTCAGTTTTTTCATCACAAAGAACACCTAAAACTCCCAGTGGCCAACCTCAGCATGCCCTCCAGGGACTCAAAACGGAGCTCAAAACCAGAAAAGAAATATACCAGCCTCATGGCCGAGGGCGTGGCAGCAGCACCATATTGCCAGCAGCAGCAGGGGCAAGTTCACCTGGTCCACTACAGCTCCATATCAGTGCACTCAACAACCGTGAGTGAAATTGCAGCCCCTAAGGGAGAAATCCCAGGGACTTGAACAGCTTTGATAATCTCCCTAGGTCTGAGATTTTGCAGTCCAACCCATGAAGGAGTAGTGGTGGCAGAGATACCACACCCTAGTTGCAGCTCCCAATGGAAAAACGCCCAGCCCGGCACCCCCATGGTCTTATGCAGCCTTGATTAACTACCTGGATCTGAGAGTTTGTGATACAACCCAGTAAAGGAGTAGTGGGGATTGAGATTACCACAGACTCGAGATCCTGAGCACCCTAAGTGAAGTCATAGTGACCCAGGGAAAAACCCAGAGAAGGTACAAACTTCTGAAATCATGGGAAAGAGAAATAACAATAGAGCAATGAGTGCCAACAACCCAAACATCAGAACCTGATAACAAAGAAATTCAGAGATCTCCAGAAGATCAAATCAGGAATATAACTGTAGAAATAATACAGGACCTTTGAAAATAATTTAGAGAGAGTCTCAAAGAAATAAAGGATGCAATCATTGAAGTGAAGGCCTAAATTCGAAGTATAAACAATTGATTAGACTACTGAAAAATAGAATCTCACTCCTAGAAGATGATCACTCCAAAATTGAAAGCAGTTTATGATTTAGAAAAAAAAATCTGACTGTAGGAATTTGACATTCAAGAAATATGGGCTCATTTTAAGAGAGCTAACCTAAGAATAATTCAAATAGAGGAGGGAAAAAAAAGGTGAGACTAAAGGGATCAATAATCTCTTCAAGGAAGTAGTAGCAGAAAATTTTCCAAACATAGAGCAAGAGGTCGATACACAAGTCCAGGAAACTTACAGAACTCCCTTTAGACAGGATCAGAGAAGAGGTTCCCCATGCCACATAATTGTCAAAATGACCAATGTGGAAGCCAAGGAGAGAATCTTAAAGACAACAAAAACAAAAGGCCAAGTGACATTCAGAGGTAAAACAATTAGAATCACTCCAGACTTCCCAAACCAAGTCATGAAAGCCAGAAGGGCTTGGAGTAACATATTCCAAAATGTGAAAGAAAACAACTTCCAGCCAAAAATTTTCTACCCAGCAAAACTACCTATCAAATTAGATGGGGACATAAGAAGCATCCATGACAAACAGAAACTGAAAGAATTTATGTCTTCAAAACCAGCGGTAGAGAAAATACTCAAGGAGATTAACTACAAAGAAGAAATAGGTGGTACATGCCAGAACCAAAGAAACACGATTTTCCATCCAGCAGACAACTAAGCAAAGAAGAATAAACAGTATCTCAAGCAGAAATAAAATCTTAACATGTTAGGATTAAAAATTATCTCTCAATAATCACACTAAATGTAAATAGCCTCAACTCCCCAATAAAAAGACATAAAGTGGCAAAATAAATTTAAAACCAGAATCCATCCATCTTCTGCTTACAATAAACACACCTTCCAAGTAAAGATGGGAACAAACTCAAGGTAAAGGGCTGGAGCAAGGTAATCCATGCTAATGGAACTCGAAGGCAAGCAGGAATAGCAACTATTATATGAGACAAGTTAGACTTCAAACCCAAATCCATTAGAAGAGACAAAGAAGGTAATATTTTACTGGTAAAAGGAATAATCCAGCAAGAGGATATAACAATAATCAACATCTATGCCCCAAACATAGGTGCAGCTACTTTCATAAATCAAGTTCTTTATGACATGAAGTCACACATAAATCCCAGTACAATAATACTGGGGGACTTTAACACACCTTTCCCCAAACTAGACCGATCTTCCAGAAAAAGGGTCAGTAAAGATACCTCAGAACTAAAATCACCACTAACCAAATAGAATAAAGAATATTTCACCCAACTACAGTGGAGTTTACATTTTTCTCAGCTGCTCACAGAAACTTCTCCAAAATAGATCACATCCTGGGACACAAAATGAGCACTAGCAAATTCAAAAAACGTTACATACTTTCCTGTGTCATTTCATATCGTAAAGAAATGAAATTAGAAATCAACTATAAGAAGACCCAGAGAAACAACATAAACATGTGGAGATTGAACACCACACTTCTGAATGAAGAATGGGTCATAGAAGATGTAAGAGGTGAAATCAAGAAATTTCTAGAAAAAAGATATTTGAATATCTGAAAATAAAGTTATGACATATCAAAACCTCTGGGAAACTTTGAAGGCAGTATTAAGAGAAAAATTTATAGCATAGAATGCTCACATAAGAAAAACAGAAATCTTAATACAATAAACTTTTAGAAGAAAATCTGGGTCATAAAACTTCACAACATTGAAATTGGCAGTGATTTCTTAGATGTGATTTCAATGGCACAGGCAACAAAAGGGTATACAAACTCCCTAAAAAATAAAATATTGTATATCCAAAGACAATTGTAAACAGAGTTAAAAGTTACTGATAGAATGGGATAAAATATTTCCAAATGCTATATCTGAAGGTATATTAATATTCCAACTAGAAATCCTAAAAATTAACAATAAAAGCAAACAATACAATTTAGAGATAGGTATAAGACTAACATAAATAATGAATCTCCACAGATAACTAGTCTTATTTGTCTGTTGGATAGAAAATCTTGTTTCTCTGGTTCTGGTGTGTGTACCTATTTCGTCTTTGTATTTAATCTCTTTGAGTATTTTCTCTAGTGCTGGTTTTGAAGACATAAATCCTTCAGTTTCTGTTTGTCATGGAAGCTTCTTATTTCTCCATCTAATTTGATAGAAAGTTTTGCTGGGTAGGAAATTTTTGGCTGGAAGTTGTTTTCTTTCAGAGTTTGGAATATGTTACTCCAAGCCCTTCTGGCTCTCATGATTTGGTTTGGGAAGTCTGGAGTAATTCTTCTAAAAGTTTATAGTATTAAGATTTATATTTAGGTCTTTTATCTATTTTGAGTTAATATTTGTATATGGGATTAGGTATGGGTCCAATTTTATTATTTTTCATGTAATTAGTATTTTTCAACAATATTTAGTTAAAAGTTTATTATTTCCTCCACCAAATGTTCGTGGAAACCTTGACAATATATGGAAGAATGTATTTATAGGCTTTTATTTAACTCCAATTGTTTATATATCTGCCTTTAGAACAGTACTAAACTGTTTCAATTATTGTAGCTTTATATGGTTTGAAATTATAAAATATATATCTTCTAGCTTTGTTCTTTTTCAAGAACGTTTTGGGTATCTAGAGTCCATATTACATATTAGGATAGATTTTTTCTGAAAAATAAATATATAAATATATGATAGTTTCACCTAAAAAAAAAAAGAAAAAAAATATTCTCTGGTAAGAAAGAAAGCAAAAAGAAATATTAAAATGTTATCTTTAAGTTATCAAAAGCTTGGTATCAGACAAATGAAACTGTTATGTGAGATTATCATTTTTAATTTTGGATAAATTGCTATAATACTAGATGTCAACCACTAAGCCAAGCATGGGAAGGAGGGATGGGGAGAGAATGGGGTAGGGATCGGGTGGGGGCTGACTGGGCGATATGTGCTTTTATGTCTACAAAAGTTTTTTGTATCCCACTATGATTGCACCAATAAAAAAAAAGAAAAGAAAAACAGAAAATCTTCAAATAACCTAACGACACACCTCAAAACCCTTGAAAAGTAGGAATAATTGAACCCCAAAGCAAGCAGAAGACAGGAAATTATTAAAATTAGAGCAGAAATTAACAAAATAGAGAATAAAAAATACAGAAAATCAACAAAACCAAAAGCTGGATTCTTGAAAAAATTAACAAGATAGATAAACCACTAGCCAACCTAACTAAAAAAAACAACAACAAAAAAAAGAGAATCAACCCAAATTATGAAGATAAGGGATAAAAAAAGGAGAAATTACTACTGACAGTGTAGAAATCCAGATGATTATCAGAGACTACTTTGAAAAACTATACTCCAACAAAATGGAATATGTGAGGAAAATGATAACTTCCTAGATAAATACAATCTTCCTAAATTGAGTAAAGAAGATATAGAACACTTAAACCAACCAATAACAATCAAAGAGATTGAACCTCAATAGAGCTGACCATCAAAGAAAATTCCAGAACCAGATTGCTTTCCAAGTGAATTCTATAAAACCTTTATAGAAGAGCTAACCCCAATATTTCTCAAACTATTTTGTGAAATAGAAAAAAAAAAACAGAATTCTACCAAATACATTATATGAAGCCAACATCACAATAATATGAAAACCAAACAAAGACAGTTCAAGGAAGGTAAACTACAGGCCTCTATCTTTGATGAATTTGAATGCAAAACTGCTAAACAAAATACCAGCAACACGCATTCAAAAACACATAATGAAAATCATATATTATGACCAGGTAGGCTTCATCCCAGGGATGCAAAGCTGGTTCAACATACGAAAATCAATCTATATAATTCATCATATAAACAGAACCAAAGATAAAAATCACATGATCATTACAATAGATGCAGAAAAAGCATTTGATAAAATCCAACATCCATTTATGATAAAAGCACTGCAGAGAATTAGACTAGAAGGAACATATCTCAACATCATTAAGGCAATCTACAATAAGCCCACCACCAATATCATATTAAATGGGGAAAAACTTCAAGAATTCACCCTAAAAACAGGAATGAGAAAAGGATGTCCATTATCACTTCTCTTCAACTTGGTACTAGAGACACTAGCCAGAGCAATAAGACAAGAAAAGAAAATCAAAGGAGTACAAATAGGAAAAGAAGAGCTTAAACTTTCACTATTTGCAGATGACATGATACTATATTTAGAAAACCCAACAAACTCAACCAAAAGGTTTGTAGAACTGATGAACAAATTCACTAAAGTGTCTGGATACAAAATCAATCTTAAAAAATTAGAAGCTTTTCTGTACCCCAGCCATAAATTTACTGAAAAAGAAATTCAGAAAACACTTCCACTCAGGATCTCCCACAAAAAAATATAAAATACTTAGGAATAAACTTAACCAAGGAGGTAAAAGACCTCTACAAAGAAAATTATAAAACATTGAAAAAAAATCAAAAAAGTTCTTAGAACATAGAAAGATCTTCCATGTTCATGGATTGGCAGAATAAATATCATTAAAATGGCCATTCTCCCAAAAGTGGTCTACAGATTCAACGCAATGCCCATTAACTTACCAAGCTCATACCTCACAGACATAAAAAAAAAAAAATCAGTCCTTAAATTTATTTGGAACAACAAAAAGCCCAGAATAGCCAAAGTAGTTCTCAGCAACAAAAACCATGCAGGAGGAATCACAATACCTGAATTTAAACAATACTACAAAGTAATTACAATAATAACAGAATGATACTGGCACAAAAACAGATACATAGACAAATGGAGCAGAATAGAAGACCCAGAAACAAGTCCACACAATTTCAGCCAATTGATTTTTGACAAAGGGTCTAGAAACATATACTGGAAAAATGATAGCCTGTTCAACAAATGGTCTTGGCAAATCTGGTTAACCATATGCATAAAATTGGAAATAATCTCACTCTCTCACCCGGCACAAGATTCAATTCAAGATGGATCAAAGACTTGGAAATCAAACCAGAGACCTTGAAGTTCCTTGAAGAGGGCATAGGTCCAACACTACAACACATAGGCATGGATAAACACTTTATCAACAAGACCCCAAAGGCACAAAAAATTAAAAGGTGAATCAATATGTGGGATTGCATGAAACTGAAGATTTGTTCAGCAAAGGAAACTGTCAAGAACCTCAACTGAGAGCCAACAGATTGAAGAAGATTGTTGCCACCTACACCTCCGAAAGAGGACTAATATCTAGAATATACAGAGAACTCAAGCAACTCAACACTAAGAAAACAAAGCATTCAATCAAAAAATGGGCAAGTGAACTAAATAGACACTTCACAAAAGAAGAAATTAAAATGGCCAATAAATGCATGAAAAAATGCTCAACATCATTGGCAATCAGAGAGATGCAAACAAAACTACCCTGAGATTTTACCTAACTCCAACTAGAATGGCACTCATTCAAAACACAACAAAAGCTGGCGAGGATGTGGAGAAGTGGGAACTCTAAAACATTGTTGGTGGGATTGCAAATTAGTGCAACCACTTTGGAAAACAGTATGAAGAATTCTCAGAAGAAACAAATCTACCATTTAATCCACCAATACCACTTCTGGGTATCTACTCCAAAGAAAAGAAACCAAACTACTAAACTAATGCATGTGTATCTATGTTCACAGCTGCACAATTCACCATAGGCAAACTATGGAACCAGCCAAGATGTCCATCTACAGATGAATGGATTACAAAACTGTGGGATATGTACACAATGGAATTTTGCTCAGCCATAAGAAAAAAATCTCAATTACATCATTTTCAGGGAAATGGATGAATCTTGAGGACATTATGATAAATGCAATTAGTCATAAAAAATAAGAAATCAGATGATTTCCCTAATATGTGAAAGCTAAGAAGAAATGGGTTATAGGAGGAACTCTAAATGAAAAAGGAAATCCTACAGAGGAGTAAACAAGACAACCTAAATGAGGAGGGGGGAAGAAGGAAATTCTCTAAAACACACAATGTACTTAAACATATTGATGTCAACCACTAAGCCAATCAAGGGAAGGAGGGATGGGGATGGAATGGGGTGAGAATTGGATAGGGGTTAAATTGGTGATGTGTACATGTATGTACACACAAGTTTTTTTTTTACCCCAATATGATGTATGAATATAATACACCAATAAAAATTTAAAAATAAATAAAAAATAAAAGAATCTGGTGGCCTAATATAAACGTTTTTGCAAAGTTACACAGGGATGAGATCATGGGGACTGAATGAGATTGTATTCTTAAAGCTGCTAGGGATTGGGCCAATCAGGCTAATCTAACCAATCCACAGCTCCCTACCAGAACAGCTGCAGTTCCTTCTGAGGAACTGGGATTATAATGACAGGGGTGAGGAAATAAAAAAGAAAAATCACATCATACTATGCCTTCAAGCTGAGTTGTGGATAGCTCTCCAGGTAGCAGGTAAGCCAATATCCTTCTTGATTGATATAGACACTACCTACTCTCTCCTCCCTTCCCTCTCAGGGACTAGTTTCCTTTCCCAAATTGTGATTCAGGGAATTGAGGCATGCTCTCTTGCCCAAGGACTACAGGCCCCCTTTTATGCCATTTAGAGACCTTTATGGTTAACCATCCATTCCTGATTATCCCTTCATGTTCTACCCCCCCCCCCTTTTTTTTTGGTGGTACTGGGGTTCCTGGAAGCCCTCCTTCCTCCGGGCTACACTCCCAGACCTATTTTATATTTTTGAAACAGGGTCTCTTACGCCAGCACAGCTGGCTTCGAACCTGCGCGATCCTCCTGTCTCCACCTCCCAAGAGCGAGGATTACAAGCGTGCGCCACCATGCCCGGCTCTACCCCCCTTTTAAGTAGAGACTTTTTAACCAAAATTGGGGCTAAACTTTCATTTAATTTCCTCATGGCTTCTGTTTCTTATAATATACTTTTAATGGCTGCAGCTACAGTTAATGACCAGGAAGCCAAACCTCTCCTTCTAATAGATTTGGTTGACCCTATAATATGGGATACCACCACCCCAGCTGTGGCAACCCACCACACCCTGGTTCAGATTTTCCTATGTGACCCCACTATTTTCCCTGCCTACTCCCAGTTTCCCATATTCCTCCTTCACCAATGTAGGCTTAAACCCATTATTTCTCATCTTCTGACACAGGGACTGCTTATCCCTACTAATTCCTCTTATAATAACATTCCATTCTCCCAGTTAAAAAGCCTAGGACCTCTGCATGGCCTTCTACAAAGCAGGTGTAGAATTTCAGGATCTGACTTTTTGACTCTGAGTTTGCTGCATGTACCTGGTCAACCATACCAGTCAGGAATGTTAATGTGATCTTAGAATGCATAAATAGAGGAAGGTGATATTTTCTCCATCCTTATTAGTAATTAGATGACCTCAGAAGTACTAAATCCAGAAAAATAAAACTGTATAGTTTAAGAATGTAGAATTTTAGTGGGTTGCTGGGGTTCATATGCTGACTCTTTTCTTATCATTGATCAAGTTATTCAACCTCTCTATGTTTTAGGTTCCTCATCAGTTGGAAGAGGAATAATGACTATTAATATTATAGAATAAGTTTTATAGATACCAAACTAATTAAAATGTATTTTATAATTAATTATAAATTAATTATATATCATTAAATAATAAGTATTACAATGTCCATGACACTTCAGGAGAGATAGTAAATATAAAGCATGACTTGAGAAGGTGACCAGAATAAGAAAGAAATTAAGATCAAATCATATAAAGAACAGTTGAACTAACATGTTATGGTGAAGCTTATGGTGAAGAAATATTGCCAAGATATTATAGTTGTCCTAAAATATCTGGGAAGCAATCCAGAGTTTGTTACAATAAAACCAGGAGCAATAGTGAAACTCTAGGAAAACAGGTTCCAGTGCAAAATATAGAAACATTTTCCATCAAGTAAAATGTTTAACAATGAGAGGGATTGCCTCCCAAGAAAGTGGCTTCCCCAGTCCACCCCTAGAAGTGCTTAATCATTAACTTCTAATTTAGCATATTCCAAAAAGATTGAAGCAACAGATATATAGGAGAATAATTTATAAGGGTCTTATGAGTCTCAGATAACAAAGGACTTAATATGTAATTTAATAGTTATTTATAGTAACTGGTCATTTTCAGGAAATTTTACAAAGCATAAATATGTAACTGCCTTAGGTTGATTTGTCATCATCTTCCCCAATACACATCTTTACCCAGTGATGAGTAAATTCTAGATCCAGATTTATACCACATCATCTGGAATAATCTGGTCCCATGACTCATGCTGGACCATTGCAGCCAAATGCCCTCAAGTGGCAGCTATCCCTGGCTCTTGCAGCTGTGTTGCCTTTTGTTTCTTATAAAGTGCCTTGGAAAACACAACTATCATTTTCTTTCTCTACAATTAGTTTGCAGTGTTGATTTCCATTCATTAACATGTTTGAAAGTGATATGGCAAAGGAGAGTTTGAAGGCAGATTTATTTTGATCCTAAGTATCAGTCTAAGTAAGGTGAGAAATATCAAACATGAGAAATGGTCATCTTTTGACCTTAACACAACAGAAACTCTGAAATAAATCTATTAAAATAACTATGCTCTTAAATTCCTACTATCTGCCAATAATGATTCAAATTAAAATAAACAGACTAAGGAAGACTTAATGTCCAATTCAAACCACTCTGGTCAATAAACTGGGAAGCAAAACCGTATCAGTCTGATGTCAAATTCATTGTCCTATAACACACACACACACACACACACACACACACACACACACACACAGTACATGATCAATAAAGATGGAGGCACTTGCATCTGAAGTTATCTCATTGAATTTCTGTGGCGCCTTTCTCATTTGTTCCAGACTCACTCCTTGCCTCACTGAGCCAAGCATATCTCAGATCTTAGGAGTGAGGGAATTTGTGCCATTGGCTATGGTCTTGAATCACCTTTCACCCCAAGGAACACACCAGAATTTGAGTCTGAATATAATCCTTGATGTTTGACTTTGTTCCTGCATTTCATCCCACAAAATAATAATAAAAATAAAATAAAATAATAATAATAATAATAATAATAATAATAATCCTAGAATAATTGTGCTGGGATGAAGATTAAAGAGAAAAAACATGATTTTTTTCTTTCACAGTCTAGAAAATTAGAATCCAAATAATGTCCACATATTGATCAACATATCTTTTAAATCACATTTTGTTTGTATATTCCTTCTCTAGTTTATTTTCTTTATTTATTTAAAACTTCATAGTCTCAGTTTTGCTGATTGCATCCCCACTATACTTTATAACATGTTCTTTCCATAAAATTATAGATTAGATTCAAGGGTCTTTTTTCTTGGTTTGGTTTCAGTTTTTTATTGTTGTTGTTTTGGTGATACTATTTCCAGTTGATATTGTGATCTTTGTCTATTTTGATGGCAACATGCACTAATGACCAAAGTGTGGATGCATTAGCTCACTTAGTATGTCAAAATAATAATAGGTTAACTATAGTATCCCATCCTCATCAATTAGGTTAAATACTTC
The DNA here is from genome assembly GCF_963383645.1 of Muscardinus avellanarius. Lineage (NCBI taxonomy): Eukaryota > Metazoa > Chordata > Mammalia > Rodentia > Gliridae > Muscardinus > Muscardinus avellanarius. Next base: position 96,063,334 of record NC_137790.1, on the reverse strand, counting down.
AATAAAATTTATTTAACTTACTATTTAGTTTCCCATTACTTTAGTAAGTATAAAATTATTATTTCCTATACTTACCAACTTTAAACATAAGGTGGTCCTATAGCATCTTCTAAGGGTGGCTAATTCTTTAAAATAAAGATGAAATAGTGGGTTAAGCATATTTTCTGTAATTCCATCCATTTCAGTTGTTGTCCTGAATGCTAGGAATATCATCTTAATTTTGTCCCATTTTCACATTGATTCCTGAATCTTGAAATAATCCTGACTGTCTTTCATTGAAGCATTGCTATCTAGAATGATTTATCTTTCATATTCCCTGCCTTATGTCTGTAAAAAGTCTTTTCCCTAAAGAATATTTATCCTTGTAGGTACAATGCTGGCATCTTCCCCAATAATCTTGTCCAATTTCCTTTTTCTTTTTTAAATTTTTCATTTCCATGTTTACAAGGTATGGTACTTCTTTAGAACTATTAAGATACTATATGTAAAAGTCTGGTAACTGGAAGAGGCATGGAGAACAGGGAGGGAAAAATAAACCACCTCTTGGCTTCATCACCTCTATGCATCTAGCATCTTCTAACAGAAAGCCCCTTTTAATAATTGCTTCTTATTAAGTCTATGTCCATTTTCACAAGTAAACAACTTGGTGTGTTGGGTGCTTTCCCCTACATAAGAAACAGTTCTTCTGGTTCTTGATAGCAAATGCTGGGTAAAGTGACCAAATCAGTTCCTTTGTGGAAAAAAATTTGCATTTATTCATAAGTATAATATCCCAGAATTTTAACATGTCCTCTTGCTTAATAGTAATACAATTGTCAGAAGTAGACTTTATACCTTCATTCTTATATATAAGGAAATTGGGATTCAGAGATATTAATTAATTCACCTTAAAGAAGATAGCAAGGTAAAAGGAATTCTATTTGTTTCCTTGGTCCCTACAACTTTTTTTTATTTTAATTACTGACCTTTTGGGAGTATAGCATGGATTGAAAAATTCAAGATCCCCAATTCTATCAGTCATTCATCTTCTTAGGAGGTTTCTATTAGTCTTTTGGATTTTAAGTCCCTAATTTAGAAACCAAGAATCTGTATGCTACAAAATAAAGGAGATGCCATTCTTTAAACTATTTCATGGTGTTTATATTATTTACACAGCTCCCTCAACAACCTAATCACCATCACATCATTTTGCAGATGATATTGAATTTTAAGCTTTAAAGATGAGTAAATATCTGATTTAATATTCCTCAAGAGTCTTTCATCATAGAAGCCAAGCAATTTAAGTGGGTTTTTCTTTGCCCTGTAGTCATGAAAAAAAATCATATTCTTATCTATTTTGTATCTTTAAATACAGCCTTGCACTGAATCAAAATAGGATTTAGAATTTAAAATGCCTTTTCCTTTCTCTGCTTAGTGTCTCTTGCATTGCAAAAGCTTGCTTTTACTATTGGACCATGCTTCCAAGTGGCCCCTTACCTGAAGCCTTAGAAAAACTATCCAAGAAAAAAATAACTTAATTGTTATCTGGCTATGAATATCACTGATATTTCTTCCAACTTTAAAATGCTATGACTTCTCTGAATTTTATCTCAAATCTCTTCAGTTAGGTTAATGGCTTATTAAGGAATTTGGCTTGTTAGGTATTTTAAGATATATAAATTAACAAACATTTATTTATGTCATACATAAACATATTCAGTTATATACATGTAAAGAAATAGCTATGGATAAAACAGCTGCCAATTATGTTAGGCCTAATTTCTCTGCAGAAAAAGTCATGGATAAATCAAAGGAATCTTTGTTTGGCAGGAAGAAAAGGCTGATGACTCAGCTTGAGGCTGAGAACACTGAGTTCAGAATGCCAATTTCCTCCAGGAATAGAACTTTATGCATATGAACAGTCATCAGTTCAGTGAGATGACTCTGTGGAGACCAGGGACAGACTTAGTTCACCAGTGACCACCATGGTGGGACCCAGAAGTATCCAGGAACTACATATTTTTTGGCCCCATAATATCTTCCTCACAATCTTATCTAACATCTGAAATCTCCATGCTCAGATCATTAGCATCCTTTGGGAGAGAGGAGTAGTTTAACAATTGGATAGGGCTCTATGCAGAATAGAGAGTAGAAGAAATAAGGTAGAAGGGACTGGATAGAATCCTGACAAAATCTGTGTCCTGCATCCAGACTCTACAAATATGTGGAGCTATAGCAATCATTTGCAAGGATCAAGGAAGGCTTTCATTTTTGTCTTTCCATTTGGTGCTTAATCTCCCTCCCTTGACTTTACTAGCTGTCCCATGAGCATTACTGAATGCATCATGTAAGAAACCAACAGAACATAAGATAGAAATTATATTTAACCAAAGACAGAAGTCAAAGAATTCATAGGAACAGAATTTGATTGTAATTTTCCAAAGCAGAGCAAAATGACATTTTTCAGATGAAAGGAATTCCTTTTCAGAAAAGGAATTTTAATTTCCTCATGTTCATACAAAGGTGCCCTGAATCCAGGTGAGTTTATGGCAGAACTACATTGCTTTCAGTGGCATACACATTCCTCCATGAGAAATTAGAGGTCACATTTATGATTCTCTACTAAAATGTCAAACTGAGTGCCTTACACAGATTCTACTACCCTCCAAATCTAATATAAATTTAACCCACTTCCAGTATTGATAACAGTATACACTTAATATCTTCCATGTTTTAGACATTTTAATATATTAAATCAGATATATAGTACCATATATGAACACAGCTATATATTACATATATTCATGTTACATTAGGCACAGTGTTATGAGTACATATATCACATGTAGCATCATTACACTGTAACAAACAAAGCCATCATAGAAATTAATTCAATCTTCACCTGAGTTTTATGAGGAATATTATGGTTTTCTCATTGTACAGAAGAAAAGATAGAGGTAGAAAATAATTAAAAATTTTTCCATGGCTATACACGCAGTAAGGAACAGTGCCCGGGTCTTGGTTCATCTGTCCATCACTGTTTTAATTTCTTGCCATTTTCTCACTCCTGAAATTCTTCTACCACACCTCATCTTTCTGCTCTCTCTCTAGATCTGATATTATGAAAGATGGAACACACAGTAAGCTGAATGTTGCCACTAGCATTTAGCGAACATAATTTTTATACAATTTTGGTACTAGGTTTGCCTAACAAAAATGTGCAAAATGAGAAACATTTGTTTTGAAATTAAATAGGTTTGGATTAAAATTCTGGCTTCTCTACTTAATGAGTATGTGGTCTGAGAAAATTGAGTTACTTTTTGGGATATTATATTTTTCTGGTAAATAGAGCTCTCATAAGTTATTATCAGCATTTAATGAAATAATGCATTGTTTATATTGGTCTAGAGAATACCCCACATCTTTATGTAATTTCTATTTTTTCTCTATAAATATCTCTTGTGGTTTAGCTCCCTTAATTCTCAACTGAAATCAAAGTAAGAGTAAACCATAGGCCTTGAGCAGAAATGGAGGGTTTTAGCATAAATCTGTCATTTGTACTAATCCAAGAGACACACAGGAGTTATGAGCACTTTGCTTACAGCTGATGTGTCTGTGCAATGCCCAACTGAGTGAAATTCTTAACAATTACATTGGTTTTAAATATGTAGTATGGAAGGAAGCAAACTAAACATCAGTTGTGATTATCCACATAAAAAAGCTCATTAAGAAATGAAATATGGAACACATCTGTAGATAGCCCCTTTTGATAAATGTTCTAGAGTCTGTATTTTGAATGTGCTACTTTTTCTGTATTATCTATTAAACGATGAGCACTTAATAAAAATTGTAGGCATCAGCTACTGGTATGTGTCTCACAGGACAAAAGACACATCTATGAAGGTTTCAAATGTAAAACATCAGTATTTCCTCTGTACTTTCATAAAAATTATAACAAGTATGAAAGGTTAAAAAAAAGAAATGAAATATGAAATAGTGAACTAATTAAGACCATACAAAAATTTGGTTTTCATTTCTGCAAAAAGTTTTATTCTTTTACTTCTTGAAAAAAATGAATCAAACACAATAGCTTGAAATATCAGTATGGCCAATGGAAGTGGGGATGAAGGAATTTGCTATTTTCTCCAAATGGAAAAAAACCAAGATTTACTGAGTGCCTACTTATTACCATATATCAAATCATCATTTAGGATATTTGTTAGTACTCTGATGAAGAAAAAGAGGCTCAGGGAAATTTAACAATATGTTGAGGTTGCATAATTACTATATTATAAAGCTGGAATTTCAAAGTCCTTTCACTAAACTTTGAGATGATTATTTCTGATAGATGTTATCTCTGTAGATATGACACAAAACTTGCTTCACAGTTTATGAACATGCACAAGAATATTTTACTAAAGACAACAGTCCATACTTGCCTGACCAGTCTGTTTCCTCTGCTAGACCCTGGATTTGTTCTGTAAGAGTAGAGTCATTGCTTATTGTGTTTAATATGTACCCAACACCAAACTCAGCACCTGCCACAATAAATATGTGTTAATGAAGTAATAAATGCTGATATATATATATATATATATATATACATATATATATATAATAAGCCTGCAATATTTTAAAAATTAAATTAAAATAAATACTTTGTCTTTTATTTGATTCCTCTCAAAGAGGCAGTAGGACTCAGCAGTGCACTTTTTCTAAGCTTACCTCTACAAAAATGGCAATAAATAGTGCAACCCACTCAGTCCTCTAAACATCATATAGAGGGAGAGGTCTTCATTATCACTGTTATGAGGCACTGTCAAGAGACTATCCAGTTGTGCTTGCTCACCCCTTAAAGACACCAACACTTAAGAGGGAATGGAAAAATAGGTACCAACAAAAGAATGTGTACCAACAAAAGAGATTTAGAAGTAGAGTCAAGAAGACATTGACATTTGGTTGAGAATGTTAAGACATTTTTATAAGAAGAAAATTATCAACTATATAAAATTCAGCAAGTTGAGGGGTCAAGTTAGATATGGAGAGATAAAGAACTATTTGAGATTCCCATTAGGAAGTCATAGTGATCTTGGAAAGAACAGGCCCAGTGTCCAGTATAGTGCAAGGATTAATTTAGTATTCTGACTTGTTTGTGAACTGTGAGCTGCTTACCTCAGTTCCCTAAGTGGGCAATATGGCCCAGGGAACAAAATATAGGTATATGAAAGAATAAAATTTGTCACTGCATCTTACTATTTGCTTAGGGAAAGTAGATTTCCATGGAGACTCTGAGGTTTTGTTGGTTATTTCATTTTCTGAAAAGGAGACACTAAGACAAATAAATTTAGGAACTTCTTTTACAGAAGCAGGACTGACTGTCTTGGTACCCATGGCATGCAGTAGAGTGCCTGGCATGTAAGAGGCACTTAATCAATGTTTGGTAAATGGACTCAGAGATGAATGAACTAAAATAAGCTAAAGTATGTCATTGATTTTGGAGAAAGACATTCAAATGCCATTTAAAACCATTTCTAATAATGTTTTCTAAATTAAATCACTAGATCTAAAATTATCACCAAACATTTGGCTTCTCCTCTAAAAGCCCTAAAGCCAAAACAACTCAACTCCTATGAATAACATATAATTTGTTCTCTGAAAAATAAAGTCTCACACATTAGACCAATCCTAAATTTGCACTTAGAGTGACCTTTTTTGGTTGCCACTCTGATGTCATTAATGTTACAATTTTATGCAAGATTAGGCATGTAATTAGGTGTTAAATAGTTCTGTTGGCTCCCACTTGCTCATTCAATAAGGCAGAGTGCATTAAGAGTAGCCCATATGCATAGTTCAAGGCCACTGACAATGGAAAACTGCATTAACTTTGCTCTTGCCTGGCTCCACTTCTCACTTGTCCTTGCAGCTGTCATCTCAAGGCCCAGCACTGAGAGGAAGTGAGAAGCCACTGTGCTGCACTGCACTCGAAGAAGAATTGCCATTCATCTGGAGCTTCTGGAGCCAGGGCATTTATAAAATAAACTCAGAACCTAAGACATTGCAGCAGCATTTCTCACTTAGCTGCATATCAGAATTACCTGGCCAGCTTTTTTATTTTTTAAGATAATAGTCAAACACCCACCCCCTGAAGTTTTCATTGGTTTTGGGTAAGATCCAGCACCTGTACTTTTCAAACATTCCTCCAGATGATCCAATGTGTGTCCAACATTCAGAGGCACACTGCCTTTGTGATCCTCCAATTCAAAACCAGGTATCAGAACCTTTTGCTACTGAGGAAGTACTTTAGATTCTATCATCTCAATATATATTTTTTAACTTTAGCCCATAAGCTAAAAATAAAAAAAATCAATAGTCTCAATGTACAAGTACAAAGCAACTTAATTGAATTTTTACTAAAAGAAAAAGAAAAATTCAATCCTTTTGTTTTAAGGTTTTGTTTTAATTTTTTGAAAAGTTTTAAAATAATTTTATTAGTGCATTGCAATTATACATCATAGTGAAGTTTTGTTTTTTTTTTACAAATTTTTTATTGAACATAAATGGTAAACATTTAAACTACACTTGGTGCCCTCTCCCCTAGCCCCCATTCCCCCCCCCCACCAATGATTGTCCAGGGTAACCATGCCATATTCATAATTTTACACATAATCAAGTTCAGCCTTCCTCCTCTCCTATCTTTCCATTCAAACTTTGCTGGTATTTCCCCTCCATTAACTGAAGTTCCACTGGTATTCTCTATGTTCCCTAGTTTGGGCATTTTGGGTACTGGGGATTGAACCCAGGGGTATTCTTCTGCGGAGTTACACCCACACCCTTTTTTATTTTTTACTTGTTTTTAAATTTAATACCATAGATAAAAAAAAATGTAAACTAATGTTTCATGTGTGCCTGTCATGTGCAATGAATGTTCTTCTTTAGGTCCTTTTGCATATATTAACCCACTTAGTCTTCCAAAAAACTCTGTAAAGCAAAAATCATTATTCTCATTTTTACAGGTCAGAAAACTAACCCCCGAGATGTAATATTGGCTGAATCAAGGGATCAGAAACTACTGAGGAATGTGCTTGAGATGTGAAAGGAGCCTTTTATAAATTCCTGAGACAGAAAAATTGTCACAGTCCTACTGACTCTCTGCTGTCATTCATAGCTAAGATGATGTCTGTCAGGTCTTCTGGCTTCAGACCATGCTCATCTGCAGTCACAGCCTAACAGCAAGGCCAGGTTCACTCATTCCTAGATATTTAATGATGGAATTAGATTCAGCCCCCATCACACCCCTGTGCAATAACCAACATAACACAGATTTCTCTTCCCCACTAGGATCCCAAATAACAAATTTCATAAAATAAAGTTTTTCTTTTTAGTCTCTCTATTGCTTTCCTAATCACAATTCAAATGTTATAAAATGTTACAAAGTGAGCAGAGTCGAGTTAATTACACGAGGATCCAGGAGAGCTGCCTCTGAGCTGAGAGAAAAGTCAGAAAAGTCACCAAAGCAGGCCCCATTACCATAATTTGAATTTGGGGTGTTTTTTGAAATCTGGAAAGTTTGTTTTCAACTTCCACAGAATCTTTACACTGCCATCCATAAAGCAGCTACCCCCTTTCATTTTAGTTAACAGTGAACTTAGCAGGTTGTAAATCACAATTTTGTCTTTATAAGAGAAAATGGAGGGGGAGAAACTCCAAATTCACTTATTGGAATGAACTCAGGTGATATTATGTTCTCTGCAACAAGCTAAAGACAGTTAATTAGGATAAATGCATCTTTAATCTCCCCCTTCTCTGTCATCTTAAAATAACAGAGCTAAGGTGCAATGCTAGAATATGGTGCATTGCTGAAAATATCCTAAATATATTGAAATTTCTGCAGCTCTTTCTACTTTGAATTATTCCAAAGCATTTATAATTTTTATGGTGTGTCTTTAAATTCTGGCTAATAACCAGTAACAGGACAGTGCTTAGTAATGCATTGCTTGACCTAGACTCAAATTGGGTCACTTTTCTTTATTCCCTCCCACCCACACCCCTTTTAAGGAATAACTAAAGTGATTAGGGGATTCTACCAGGTGCCATGTTGAAAAGCTTATGCCTATACTCATTCTTATGAAGTAACTCATTCAACTTAAATAAAAGTCACTTTTATTTCCTAAAACAGGCAGCTATTCCAATGTAAATCAACCTAGCTCAAAGTAATTAACAAGTCAGTAGAGGAGAGCCGAGGGCTTCCTTTTTCTAAAGACAGATCTATAAGATCTAGGGAGGATGGGGCAGGGTTTGACCTTGCCCTTCATGAAAGGAGACACCTCACCACACCTTGCTAGGGAAGGTACCTTACAGGGATGTTCACTACGTCAGAGTCACGCAAACAAGATGGAGGTCATGGGTATAAAAAGTCCAGTTCACTTGTAAACCCTTTGGTGTATTCATTTCGAGTCACCCCCTCATGCCATTTTGGCATGGGGCTGTATTTCTATTTTCTGTATTTCTACCTTTTTAATAAACTTCTTTAAATCTTCAGCAATGGTCCAAGCTATGCATATTTATTCTTAGCTTAGGACAAGAATTCACAGTTTTTCTTCTGTTTGTGGTCATTTTGGATTTTTTTATGGGTTGGAGGAAAGTATGTCAGGGACTTTCGCAGCGGTTCCCGGGAAACAATTTCTACATACCATATTCTCCCAATCTGTAACAATGATTAATATTGCACTTTAGCCAAGAAGAAAGCCAGGATTGTCTTGCATCCCTAAAGGAATCACCTTTCTGCCTTCTTTGTTCCAATGTGTCAAGGATCATTTTAACTTTAATTTTTGATTAATAGTGCTGTAATATTTCATGTTTCTACCTCGCTCGAAAAATCATTATATAGAAAAAATCATAACTAACTCTTTATTGGATATTTGGAGGTGAAAGAACTTTTGCCTAAGCAAAGTCCTCACAAAACGACACAATATTCCCACAGTAACTAGCCTCTGGATCCTACAAACCTTTTCTCAAGGAGCCCCAAGTATCTGCTGCCACTGCTGCTGTGACTGGCTCAGGCAGAGACTCCGCTGCCCTGGTCTGAACCCACACTTTGGCAACAGCAGAGCACACTTTAAAGACAATTATTTGTCCCTTTTATGTCACATCTTCTAGGATAAAAGACAACAATATGAAGAGGAAAGAAAATTTTAGTATCCAAACTTCAAATCATTTTTTGAAAAAAAAAAACCCAGCATATTATGGAGTATGAAACCATACCAGTATTATATTTTGAAGGAGAAGATTTAGGAGAAATAGAATTTTAACACCAATTAGAAAACCATGACTACCTAACACAGTGGCTCTGGAGCCTAGCAACACAGGAGAGCCTTTAAAAAATGGAATTCAAATTTCTGAGGGAGGGACCATGTTTCAGTGTGTTTCAAAAGATTCCTAGTTGATTTTGCTGTGTAGCCAGTAGGAAAAGCCACTATCTCCACTGCATCAGAAACCTGGTAGTATTTAAAAGTGCCAATCCACTTAGAGCTATTTGTTGCTAATAGCGTTTTAAAACCCAAAGATTTAACTTCAGTGTGTGTGCCTCTTCCAGGTCTTTTTGCCATTTCTCCAGGACTTCGACCATAAAGAAAAGAGCCCCTGGACCAACATCCTCTAAGATGTTCATATGGACTAGTGGCCGGACCTCTTCATCTTACAGACATGATGAGAAAAGGTAAATGCACTGAGACCCTGGGCACTTTTCATATTTTACCTGCCTGTGCAGAGAAGATGGCAACAAGAAAGCAGTAGGCAACTGTTTTTGAGATGTGGGGGATGTGCTCTGTACTAAAAAAAAGAGTAGGGTCCCAAGCACATCTCCTCTTCACACTTTACAAGCTCACTCACACCACAGTTCTTTGCAAAGGATGTTCCTCCTCATAAACACCCTTCTCACATGTAGAAATGTGTCATTTTGGGGTTTAGGAAGGAGATCTGCCTACAACATCCTACAACACTTTTTTTTTTTTTTTGCGGGTCTGGGAATGGGACTCAGGGGCATTCGACCTCTGAGCTATGACCCCTGCCCTATTTTTTTATTCTTTATTTTGAAACCGGGTCTCACTGAGTTTCAGACAGCCTTACTAAGTAGCTGAGGCTGTCCGTGAAATGCGATCCTCCAGTCTCAGCCTCCCAAGTGCTGGGATAACAAGTGTGCACCACCACACCTGGCTTTCCTACAACACTTTTTAAGTATTCAGTTTCTCTTCCTTTGTTTTCTTCTTTCACGTCTCTCTTTCTCATTGACCTTGTATTATTACTTGGCTTAGGTGAAGCTATATTTTAAACATAACTGCCCTTACCAGCATAGAGCCACTTCAGCAAGTTGTACATCAGATAGAGTCTGCTAGAAATAAGGATTGATAAGTGGTGTGGAGCACAAGAAGTACCTGAGGGAGGTTCACTTGAATATTATTTCAAAAGTTTATTTTCCCTCTTAAAATCTGAATTACCATATAATAAAATTCTTTTGAAAATTTACAAAAGCAAATCATTCCCCATAAAATTATTATAATAAAAATTTGAAAGCCACTCCAATGTTTATAATAGAAAATATGTAAAGTAATTAATGGGATATGATATATCATTTAATACTTTATTTTTTTATTTATTTATTTTTTAATTTTGGTGGTGGTACTGGGGTTCCTGGAAGCCCTTCTACCTCTGGGCTACACTCCCAGACCTATTTTTACATTTTATTTTTACATTTTTATTTGGGTCTCCAAAGCTAGGGGCTTGCTTCAAACCTGTGCGATCCTCCTGTCTCTGCCTCCCAAGAGCAGGGATTACAAGCGTGCACCACCATGCCTGGCTCATTTAATACTTTAAATCCTCTGCCATAAAATTAACTGAAAAGCAAGTTTTAAAATTGCATATAAAGCCGGGCGTGGTGGTACACACTTGTAATCCCTGTGCCTGGGAGGCTGAGACAGGAGGATCGCACAGGTTCGAACCCAGCCTCAGCTACTTAATGAGGCTCTCAGCAACTTAGTGAGACCCTATTTCCAAATAAAATATAAAATAGGTCTGGGAGTATACCCCAGAGGTAGAAAGCCTCTGGGTTCCACTCTCATTACTACCAAAAATAAAAATAAAAATAAATAAAATAAAATTGCATATAAACTGTGATTGCAGCCATAAAAAATGTACATGGGAATAAGTTTAGAAGGAAAAGCATGGTTTTCATTTCACTTTTTTCCAAAATGCTTTGTATTATGTTATGTGACCTCAATTGTTGTGGATGAAATGTGTTTGTTGTGGAGGGGAGAAGTAATTCCCCCACCACAACCACACAAACACAAAAACAGAAAAACTGTGGATTCTTGTCCTAACCTAAGAATAAATATGCATAGCTTGAACAGTTGCTGAAGATTTAAAGAAGTTCATTAAAAAAATAGAAATACAGAGATAGTACAGCCCTGTGCTGGAGCAGGGCACAGGGAGGCAATTCAAATGAAAATACAACAGAACTCCAGTTTACTAAGTGTTTTATCCTTACCAAGTCCTTTGATCTGGAGATAATGTTACCCCTTTTCTCCAGCCCCGGCTTTGCTTCTGTTATCTCTCCAGCATGATTTGGGGTGGGAAGGGGGAGCAGTCTGTCTCCAAACACAGGCCTCTGCCTTTTGTTTTATCCCTCCCAAGATGTGTTAAATTGTTTCTCCTTTAGAAATGTAAAGAAACCTTTGTCCTGGCTCCAGCCTTCCTTTTCTTTAGAAATGTAAAGAAACCTCTGCCCTTGGCTAGGCTTTCTTCTTTCTCTTTTAGAAATGTAAATTACAAGTTCCTCCTTTCTGCTAGCTAGCCCTGGCTTTCTTATTATAAAAGATTATATATATATATATATATATATATTTGGAAATCTTTTCCAATACTGATACATTAATACATTTTAAAACCTCTTCCCAATACTAGTATATCAACTACACACAAAAAAAAATGATTACATGATGTTTAAGTAAAATTACAGCACAGAAGAAAACTAGTATTTGAACAAAGTCCCCATGCTTATTATGATACCAAGCATATCAACTAAAATTTTGCTTTCTTGTTCATCTCTAGGTTTTCCCATGCTTCTCAATGTGTAACCTAATTAATTTTCATCTGCTTTCAAGTAAAATCATCTTTCAGTATAATCTATACTGTAACCTTTAAAGTTTCATGTGTCATTTAAAATTCCACATTTTGTAGGTAATTTTCTAATTTCTTTTTTAAAGGTAACTATAAGTTAAGGTATAGAAGGGGAAGAGATACAGGAATCTATAATTCAGGAATCAAAATCTCCAGAAGGGTTCTGCTGCCCTACAGGAATATTGTGGCTTTCAATGTCCAGAAATTCTGAAGGCTTTTGCAGAGTGGATGAAGAATAATATATTTCTTTCACTTTCTTTTTAGTCTCATCAAACATTTTAACTAAATGTATTTTATATTATTTTATAAACAATTTAACACTTAAGAACTCTCTATATACTGCATATTTTATATAAAATATTATCCTGGTTTTATTTAAAATATTATCCTAAGTTGTAATGCCCATTTTACAAATGAGAAAATATTGGCTCAGATTTTTAAAATAACTTCCAATTTTTCTGAGCATGGTGGTTCACCAAGTACTCCCAGAGACTTGGGAGGATGAGGCAGGACAATTGCAAGTTCAAAGCCAACCTCGACAACTTAGAGAAATCCTATCTCAAAATAAAAAATAAAAAGGGTTGAGATTGTATCCCAGTGGTAGAGCACCTCTGGTTTGACCCCCAAATCTCACACAGACAATAAAGCATTTGGAGCTGCATTTAACAGTCAAACCTTAAAAAACAGTTGAAAATTGTATATCAAAAAAGATAATAAATATATGACTGACATTTTGGCAGGATTTGTGGAGTTTAAAAAGAGCAAACAACTAGCTTAGTAAGATCATATGATACTTAATGGTTTTTAATTTTCAAAGATGATTTGGAACTTAAATTAATTAAAATATTAACTATATCATTATCAGCAAGCATTATTCTTGGTGCACAGCTTGTGAAATCAGCCTGCATGGTTTTGGCCCACAACGTTAACAAAAGCAAATGAAAAGCAGTTAGCCAATGAATATGAGCAAGCGACTTCCACTAAACAGGTGTCTCCACTGAATGGTGGTTCCTTTGTCTCTACTTCTTTCTTGACTATGTTTTCATCTTTACCACCTAATTGGCAAACTCTTGGACAATAAGACTCAGATTTTTAAATTGACTCTGAGTAAATACTATTGTTCTGCTTAAGATGGCTTTGGTGACAGTAATCATAGTGATAACACAATGGTGGCTGATAATCAAGATAATTAAGATTCAAGTTAATTACTTGTAAATAAATAAACTAGATTTTTGGCAGCACTGTCCCACATTGCTAGCAATTGCTCTGCCTTCTCTTTTCTCCCTCTCCAAACCTGACCTCTGCCATGTGGGTTTCTAGAGCTGTCTTCCTCAGCAATGCCAGAGGCCAGGCAGCCTCAAACCCTCAGCATCACTCCATACCATATCTTCCTGATTTCAAGCTTGTCAGGGAATTGGATTCCCTGGAATTTCTAAAGTGGTATGGCACAGAAACTAGTCTAAGGATAGACACAGCAACCACAGGGGAGGCAAAGTTCACTGACAAGTGTCAAAACCTGTGGTGGTAGATTCCAATGAACACTGATGAAAAGAGAGAAGACAGGATCCCATTTTAGTCATGGTTCCTAATTTATTTTGTTTTATTTGACCATTCAGCCTCCCTACTTCACAATCTGTGTTTATTGTAGCCATTTCCAGGCCACATAAAAAGTACTTTATGAGCCTAATAAGTGCAAGATACTGAACCTACAAAGATGAATTTGGTCTGTCTCAACTCTTAAGCAGATAAATATTCATTGTTCCATAAAGATATAAATAAAAATATTAAGTATGTTAAATATGATGTGTACGTTTCTGAAAAGCTCTCTCAGCCAAATAAGTTCAGATCTACTCAGTTCTTCACTTCTAATTCATATCTTATCTATTCCCCATCCAGGTGTCTCTCACCTCACTGACAGTATCAGAACCTATTGAAGACTTATCTTCCTGCCCTTTCCATAGTCTAGTACAAGAGATGTATTTCATTTTTCTTACCACCTAAACATTTTTATTAAAATCCAGTATTCTATATACCATCCTGAAAAATAGCCAGTGTTAATAATCAAATATACTATTTTACATAATTTAGATCAACTCTACACAAAGTTTTATATATTGCCTTGTTCTTTAAGTGTTTTTTTTTTTTTTTGTGTGTGTGTGTGTGTGTGTGGTATTGGGGTTCCTAGAAACCCTTCTACCTCTGGGCTATACTCCCAGACCTATTTTTTTATATATTTATTTGGAAACAGGGTCTCTTAAGTCAGCACAGCTGGCTTCGAACCTGCGCAATCCTCCTGTCTCCACCTCCCAAGTGTGGGGATTAATAGCGTGCACCACCACGCTCCGCCGGGCTATTTAAGAGTTATTTTAATGGCTGTATCATACACTATCAAAATGATGATAATTCATCTGACTATACCCATATGGTTATAAACATTAAAGATGCTTGCATTTTCCTCTATTATAAATTATATAGTAATAAATTATTCTTGAATCTTTTAAGCCTTAAGAAAAATCCACAGTGTTAACTGTTGTTCCTGGAAACAAATGAGGCCCAGTTCAAATTGATCATCTCCTCTGCCTCTTCTTTCTTAAGACCCTCTTGCCTAATATCTGAAACACTAGGATAGTTTCAGAAACAGTCTCTGCCTCCAGATGTAAACCTTTCAACCAACCAACCACAGTAACCTGAGCATTATTTCTGAAGTACAAATCTAATCATTGAATTTGCTTAAATTATTTTAATGTTCTCCAAATATCAAAAAAAAAAAACACCCAGAACCTTTATCTCTGGCTCCTGTCTAACTAGCTAACCACCTGCCAATCTTCACCCATCAGATGCTGAAATCTAATCACACGCAACTACCTGCCTTCTATCGCATTTTGCCTGATTTCACCTTCTCATCTGAGACCCAATTTGGTTTGTCCCAGGACCCTTAACTCTTCACTTACATCAAGTTATGGCCTCCAAATGTTAGTCTTCTAAACCACCTTTGTGCTTATCACCATATTCCTGGGCCAATTTACCTGCCACCAGTCTGCTTAGTGTTCCTATCAGGGGAAGCCTGATACAGTGAAGTCCATTTCCCTAAAGACAATATGCTTGGATTAATTTATTAAATTTGGTTATGTACCAAAAATGTTGTTTGATTATTGTAACCATACATAGTTCTATAATAACTCACACTAAGTTGATCAGCAGGGACCTAAGTTCATAGAAGACCCATATTTGGGGACTTCAGATTCTCCCCCTTTGTCTCTCAGTCTCTGTAGCTATTTTCTCTTCATCTTTTTGCTTCTCCACATTTCCCTCTCTGTGTTCCAGACACCCTCTGTCTCCAGTCCCCTGTTCTTTCTGTCCTATGGTCTTTCCTCCTCCAACTTTGCTATGCCCCCCATTTTTTAATCTCATTTCCTCCGCCCCTGAGTTTCTCCCTCTCTGAATCAACAGGCCAGACTGTGCACTTTGCTGCATTTTCTCCTCAATATTCCCTCAGCAGAGAGTCCCACCCATCTCACCCAGATCCCTCTTGTTTCCTCAACAGGGGAAGAGCAGAGACAAATTAAGTGTTTAGTAAAATGGTGTCATTAGGACAAGATAAAAACCATTCGAATGAAAACTTCACCAACTATATTGAATATTCAGAAAGCTGTTCAAAATTCCTATCCCAAATCAATTACTATAGCCTTTGTGAACAGGTAAAAAAAAACAAATTTTGGTTAACTGAAAAATCCCTCAAAGTGATCACAGTGTTAAACTGCCACAAGAATCTTAACAATGCCAAAATGTTAGCAAAATGGCAAATAATGCTAAAAAGAATTTGAAAAAAATTAATATAAACTCAAAACCTTCCACATGAAATGATTAATTTTTGTTACATTTATTAGAATAATATATTTATACATATATTCAAGAAACATATATCTATGGATATATTTTAAGAACATATTTTAAAGAGACTGAGCCTCACAAGGAAACTTAGCTCTTTAAAAAATCAGACCAATTTTAGACAGGTATGATGGTGCATACTTGTAATCCCAGTATTTGGGAGGAGGAGGATTAATACAGGACTAATACAGGAGGATTGCCGTTCATGGACAGCTACTTAGTGAGGCCTTCTGAAACTTAGTGAGACCCTGTTTCAAAATATAGAATAAAAGATAGGGCTAAGGATGTAGTTCAGAGGTAGAATGCCCCTAGATTCCATTTCCAGCACTATAAAAACAAAACCAAAAAATCAGAACAAACTTCAGACAATGATATGAGGAATATATTCATGGAATATACTTTATGTTTAATACTTTTTTTTTTTTTTTTTTTGGTGGTACTGGAGTTCCTGGAAGCCCTTCTACCTCCTGGCTACACTTCCATGGGCTACACTCCCAGACCTATTTTATACTTTTTTTTTTTTTTTAATATAGAAACAGGGTCTCTTAAACCAGAGCCGCTGGCTTTGAACCTGCGCAATCCTCCTGTCTCCGCCTCCCAAGCTCGTGGATTACAAGTGTGTGCCACCACGCCAGGCTGTTTAATACTTTTCTTTGTGTGTGTGGTACTGGCATTCCTGGAAGCCCTTCTACACTCCCAGATCTTATATATATATATAATTTAATTTGGAAACAGGGTCTCTTAAGCCAGCACAGCTGGCTTCGAATCTGCACGATCCTCCTGTCTCCGCCTCCCAAGTGCGGGCATTACAAGCATGCGCCACCACCCCTGGCTAATACATTTTTAAAATATAGTTTTAAGCCGGGCATGGTGGCACTCGCTTGTAATCCCCGCTCTTGGGAGGCGGAGAAAGGAGGAGAAAGGAGGGTGGCACAGGTCTGAAGTCAGCCTCAGCTACATAGTGAGGCTCTCAGCAAATTAGTAAGACCCTGTTTCTAATAAAATATAAAAATAGGTCTGGGAGTGTAGCCCAGAGGTAGAAAGCCCCTGGGAAATTTTATTCATATTTATTTACTATATTTACTCCTTAATCTTTGTTAACTCCATAAGTATGGTAAAAAGTATTTTACCATACTTTTATGTATTTTATGGTAAAAAGTATTTTACCATACTTATGGTAAAAAGTAGCAAATTGCATTCATTTAGTGAAGTGATCCTTTTTATTGCTTTTAAACATTTATTGGATCTAAATAGATACCTTTCATTTTCTTTTTTTAAATTTTTTTATTGGTGCATGTAGTTGTACATCTTTATGGGATAAAATACTTGTGGAAATTTTGAAAATGCTTTTAAGTTTATTCATTTAGGAATAATAATCAGAACCTCATTATCTATGATTGTTAATGGCACATTTTATAATAAATAACTGTATTTTCAAAACAAAACACATTGAGTAAAATAATGAAAAAAAAAAAGACTTGTGGAGACATACATGCACACATCACCCAGTTAGCCCTTACCCAATCCCCAAGTTTGAAGGCAGCCTCAGCAACTCAGAGAGACCCTCAATTTCCTAGGTTGCTGAGGGTCTCCCTGAGTTGCTGAGGCTGCCTTCAAACTTGCAATCCACTGGGATTACAGGAGTGTACCACCATGCCCAGCTGGAAATCTTAAATAGGTGAAGGCCAGGATAAAATCTTTCTTGCAGTTTTATTCTTTATATTCATATATGTGTATGTATATATATTTATAAGAATTTGCTTATGAATTATAAACAGAGTCCTAATATCAGCTTTATATAAATTACTCAAATATGAAGCTTATAATAAAAGTATACTGTGCTCATTAATAATGACACTTTATTTACCAATTGAAAATCTTCTGTTTACAGAATAGTTATGACAAAAACTTTTGTTATACTTGGACTCGTCTGTAAATTTATTAATAATTCCCATTCTCCAAAAATATTTGGGCAGAATGTCCCCTATATACGCAGTAAAAACTATTAGCATCATTTGTTGTTGTCAACAAGTCATGAATGAGTATTGGCTTTGTAAGACCCCCGCCGAGGGGAGACCCTCAATCAACCTCGGGATAAGCAACGTCAAGTACCATGAGAGACTTTATTTTCCTTGATGCAAAAGCAAAAGGTAAAGATTTATTAAGGAGCCAGTGCACTGGGGCCGACTCGTATAGGAGTTCGGCCCCGAGCAACTGAAAGTGAGGGTATTTATAGGGAAAAGACCACCAGTTAAGGGGGGTTTGGACCAAGTTACATGCATTTGCAAAATATTACAGAATCATTTGAAAAAGTACATTCTGTAGTCAAGTGTTAGATAAGATACCAGGTGTAGTTAGCAGGTTTCCGGCACAGGGCACGCTGACCTGGTCAGTATAGATAAGATGCTAGGTAGGTTCCTGGAACAGGGTGGACTTATTGCATATTTCTCATTCTTAAGCTATACTTCTTAAGCTGCAAGCTGCAGTAAAACATACTTTTCTTTTTAACTATTAGCTGGCTGTTTTAACTATTAGCTGACTGTTTTAACTATTAGCTGACTGCTAGGGGCTTATGATTTTTCTTCTAAATGGAGCCTTTCAGCTTTTATCCCTCATAATCATTCATGGTTCACCATGTAGCCAATACTGGCTCCACAGAGCTTATACTTAGTTTTGCCAGGATACAAGCCTAAAGCTACTTCAGACTAATAAGGTCAAATCTCTACTCTATTTCTGCTGAAAGTACACCTATTCAAAACTAAATTTGTAACCATGTCCCAGGCTCATTCTTCCTCTTGAACTCTTTACATTAGTAAATTGTACTGGCATTCCTTCCCTATTTTCTCACCACCATCAACCCCATTTCTCACCCCTATCACCTAGATTTATAAAGAATCAACATGAAGGACTACAGTAAGATGAAATACCAGCTCAGTTAGTGGTAGCATATTTCTCCTAAAGTATAAGCCATCCTAGTATGAAGGATGATGTGTAGGCCTGAGGCCCAAAATAGCATTATGCTTCTTCCACCTATCACTGAAGAAAACTAGATATGGACACTCCCTTCCCTAAATGAAGCTTACTACTTTGACATCAGAAGACAAAGGCAAATATGAAAAGAGGTTTTGTTTGTTTTAGTTTTGCTTAAATTATGCCACACATTAGCAGTGACTTTCAGACTCATCCAAAAGATAGACCTGGCCCCTGACTCTCAGGATCTGGTCTATCTCATCCTGAGCTCAGGGCACTAAGCCTATGAGAAGAGAGTCAAAACTATACAATTGGCCTCTCTTTCATTCCCTGCAAGGTCAGAAAAAGTCCCCTCTTTGGAACCTGGAAGTAGAGACAAAAAAGGATTCCACAACTCTCCAGCCATTCAAGCCAAGCATGAAGACATAAATCTAAAACTTCATCCTCTTTACTTCTCACTTCCTCAGCATCTTCTATATTCTATCCATTACCAATTCCTGAACTTTTATTTCCTAGATACTTAGTCATAGAGAAATATGTAGAAGCACTTTTCTTTCTACCTCTCCTACCTTGATTCTGGATCCAGCCCTCAACAGCCTTTACCAACATTACTGTAACAATCTCTCAATTCTGTGATTTAAGTCTTGACTCATTTTAATCTAATCTCCACACAGTGGCCACAGTGACCATTCTGAAACTTGATTCTGATCACATCACTTTCTAGCAGCTTCCAATTAACTTCAGGAAAAAATCTAATCTCTTTAGAATTACTTGTGAAATCCATCATGACCTACCTACCTTTTCAAACTCACCTGCCCCATTTCCCTGCCTCTCACCCCCAACCAGCAACACTAGCAAACTTGTACTTTCTGAGGATCACTATGCAATTTAAAGTCTCTACCTGTTTGTTTATGTGATTCCTTCCATCCAAAATATCCTCCACTCTTTGTCTCATTTGGTTAACACTGAATTGACCTTGAAGATGTTTAAGATGCTACTTCTCTAGGCAGCCTTCCCTAACTCACCCCTTGTTTCCTGTACCATTCCCTTAAACTGGCAAAAATGCCCCTCTACAATCTCAAAACACTCCCTGAGGGACTCCTTCATTGAACTTACCACCCTATGTCAATATTTATTTTCATCTCTCTCTTACTGGGCACAGGCCACATCCCCAGAAACAAGAAGTTAACAGCACTCAAGTCTATGGACATAAAATGAATTCTTTGTTCTTCCAAATTATTCACTCACCCTTTCATTACTCACTAACTCAGGAATCATTTATTGGTGAATTTCATGGGTATGACCCACCCTGCTCACCACTACTTCACCCCACCCTCCCAACCTGGTCCAGAACAGATGAAGAACATTTGTTAACCATTTTCAATCTGTGATTTGTTTTTAAATTGCCCATTTGACTCACTTTTGTGTGCTTGTTCTGGTGGCATTGCCAATTGATTTATCCTCATCTATTTCATGGGCTAGGCTGGCATAAGTGTTACTGTGTGACAGCCAAATACTTGAGAACTGTGACACTATTGCTTTCTGCTCAGAGGCTTCTGTCTGTAGGAAACATAGATCTCAACAGCAGCCATCAGAGTTAAATGTATGTTGATAAACAATATTAGTGAAGTAACATCAGATTATTATTTTGTAGCAGGTCTTTGAAGTCACTTAGACTCAGCCTGTCTTTTCCTGCTTCTGAAATCTTCCTGCCCACTGGGTTTAGCTGCTAATGGAAACTGATGTTTTTTTCAAGTTCAGAAAGGGTCAGGTTTAAAGAGCTTTGAGGTAAATACTATAATTTCCAAAGAAAATCTAAAAGTAAACAAGATTGGAGAAGCAGAGGGTAGTAGTTATCAGTCTGTGAACGTCAAAACACAGCAGAGCAGCTAACCCAAGGGCATTTGGCTTTGAGGCTGGAAAATATATAACGATAACGAATGGCCAAGAATGAGTAAGGGTGGGAGAAGCCAGGAAAATATGATTAAAAAAGGCATTGATTTAATTGTGATTTTCCTCCCACAATATGCCCTCTCTTTTAAGGAAGGGATAAGATGTATATTAACTACTTTGTGAAAAGTACTCTAAAATAATCATAACAGTAAGGTAAAGAGTTAATTTGGAACACTGATAACTAAACTAACAAATGTACTGCCCTAACATCTTTTGGGAATATATTAAGTACATACACACTCTCACACCTTTATATAGAGCTGATATATTTAGAAACCAGACTAGAATAGACCAGCCAATCAGAACAGATATTGGCCATAAACAGCAGTAAGGCCTTTCTGGAGCATGAAGTTAAATGTAAGCTCTGAATGGACACACAATTGTACAAACCTCACTCATCTCTGCTACAAAGTCTGGTTTCTACTCTGGTTTCTTCTCCAGGAAACATGAGTAATTACTGATAAAAAAAATTGAAGGAAAATATGAAGTCATTCTTGTGTATATTGACTTTTTGTTTAAAGGTGAAAAATGACTAGACACCATGGTGCACACCTGTAATCCCAGTACTTGGGAGGCTGGGACAGGAGGTTCTAGGACAGACTCAGCAACTTAGAGAGACCTTGTTTTGAAATAAAAAAATAAAAAGTGCTGGGAGTATAGCTCAGTGGTAGAACCTCTTGGGTTTAATCTCCAGTACCACATATACACAAAAGGAAATAAGAAACTTAAAAAAGGATTTAAGAGGTTCCTTCTCCATTTTCAGCTTTCTGTTTTTCCTTAACTTTTTTCCTAGACCCAGTAGGTCAGTGACTTCCACTGCCACTGCCATGCAACCCAAGGCTCTATCAAAATGGGAACTGAGAGGCTCTGGCTGTAGTTGATGTCAGCCTTGCCGGCAGTCACAAGCCTTGCATTTCTATCTGCACTCCTCTCATGGCTCCAAGAAGCCAGCACCTCAGAATGTTACCTCCTTGTTTCAAATCTAGTCCTCCATTCCTGTACTTTATACACAATTTGTTTCCTTGTCATCCTGTCCTTTAGAAATTATTTGGAGAATGGTAGCAATTTAAATAATGTTTGTGTCATTAAGCCATAGCTCGTACTCCATTTTTGAGTAAGTACATTTATTAAGCACTTATGTCAGTCATTCTCCCAGATGATTTGTAAAACCCATCTCATTAGCCATCACAATACATTTAAACATTATTTCCACTTTTCAGGAAATGGGATCAGAAAGACTAAGGAAGTTGTTATTAATCACAAGGCTAGTAAACAGTAAAATCAGGGTTTGAATTCAAGAGACAATTTTATGCCAACCTCATTTTCCTATGTTTCTGCTCCAAAACAAAACAAAAATAAGCATACTAATAAAACTGTCCAAAGTTATGAAGTCTGACCTTGATTTGATTAGAACTTTTCTAACTCACATGAGTATTCCTATCAGAAAAAGTAGGCTGGGTCACCAGCCTACATCTTTATTTTTTTTATTTATTTATTTTTTTTTGTTGAAAAAAATTTTTTTAATTGGTACACTGTATTCATACATCATAATGGGATACATACTTTTGTAGACATACATGCACACATTGCCCAGTCAGCCCCCACCTGATCCCCACCCCGTTCTCTCCCTATCCCCCCCTCCCATGCTTGGCTTAGTGATTGACATCTAGTATTATAGCAATTTATCAAAAATTAAAAATGATAATCTCACATAACAGTTTCATTTGTCTGATACCAAGCTTTTGATGACTTAAAGATAACATTTCAATATTTCTTTTTACTTTCTTTCTTACCAGAGAATCTATTTTTTCTATTTTTTAGGTGAAACTATCATATATTTATATATTTATTTTTCAAAAAAAAAATCTACCCTAATATGGAATATGGACTCTAGGTACCCACAACGATCTTGAAAAAGAACAAAGCTAGAAGATATATATTTTCTGATTTCAAACCATATAAAGCTACAATAATTGAAACAGTGTAGTACTATTCTAAAGGCAGATATATAAACCATTGGAGTTAAATAAAAGCCTAGACCTAAATTCTTCTCTATATTGTCAAGTTATTTTTGACAAGGTTTCCACGAACATTTGGTGGTAGAAATCATAATCTTTTAACTAAATATTGTTGAAAAATAATAATTACATGGAAAAGAATAAAATTGGACCCTTACCTAATCCCATATACAAATATTAACTCAAAATAGATAAAAGACCTAAATATAAA
The DNA here is from genome assembly GCF_963383645.1 of Muscardinus avellanarius. NCBI lineage: Eukaryota > Metazoa > Chordata > Mammalia > Rodentia > Gliridae > Muscardinus > Muscardinus avellanarius. The sequence continues at coordinate 96,040,144 of NC_137790.1, read as the reverse complement.
TCTTAAGACTATAAACTTTTAGGAGAAAATCTGGGTCATAAAACCTCACAACATTGAAATTGGCAGTGATTTCTTGGTTATGATTTCAATGGCACAAGCAACAGAAGAGTATACAAACTCCCTAAAAAATAAAAAACAGGACTTCTGGGAAGATGGCGACCGAGAAAAGCGGGGCTTAAGAGCCCTGCTAACAACCAATCTCCAGTACCACAAAACCAGCGCCTTTCATAGCCAGAAAACACCATCACCAGAAAAACAAAAAAAAACACCAGGCTCCAGAGAGAAAGCGGACTGAGAACAGAGCTCAGGGCCACAGAGGAGACACACGCGCCCAAGGACGCGGCAGCAGCGCCATACTGCCGGCGGCAGCGGCGAACTCATCGGACGGCTACAGCAAGCCGAGGTGAGCCACTGCGGAACAGCCAGGTGGGATCTTTCGGCACAGAGAGGATTTAAAGCTCCCAGTGGCTGAGCTCAGCACACACTGCAGGGATTCAGAGTGGAAATCAAAACCAGAGAAGAAAAAATACGCCAGCCTCATGGCCGAGGGCGTGGCCACGGCACCATATTGCCACCGGCGGCGGCAGCAGCAGTGAATTCGCCGAATCCAGTACAGCTACATCTGCATACTCAAGAACAGTGAGTCAAATTGCGGGCCACAGAGGAGAAATCCCAGTACTGTACCTCACTGTACCCAGTGAGGGAGTGGTGGTGGCAGAGATATCACACCATAGGAGAACGTGCAACCTGGCACCCCCCATACTTTAAAACAGCCTCTATTGACTCCCTGGGTAGGAGACTCTGTGATAAAACCTAGTAAAGGAGTAGTGGGGTCTGAGATACTACTGACTCGAGATCCAGAACACCTTAAGTGAAGTCATAGTGACCCAAGGGAAGAACCCAGAGAAGGCACAAGCATCCGAAATCATGGGAAAGAGGAATAATACTGGAGCAATGAATACCGCCCACAACCCCACAACATCAGAACCTTATAAAACAGAAAATCAGAGATTTCTAGAGATCAAATCAGGAAAATAACTGTAGAAATAATAGAGGTGCTTCGAAAAGAACTCAGAGAGAGCCAAAAAGGGATAAAGGATGCAATTAATGAAGTAAAGGCCTCAATTCAAAGCACAAACAACTGATTAGAACACATGGAGAACAGAATCTTGCTCTTAGAAGATGATCATTTCAAAAATGAACGCATAGTTTCTAATCTAGAAAAAAATATCCGACAGCAGGAATCTGACATTGAAGAAATATGGGCCCATCTTAAGAGAGCTAACCTAAGAATAATTGGAATAGAGGAGGGAAAAGAAAGTGAAACCAAAGGGATCAACAATCTCTTCAAGGAAGTAATAGCAGAAAATTTTCCAAACATAGAGCAAGAGGTTGATACGCAGGTCCAGGAAACTTATAGAACTCCCTTTAGACAGGATCGGAGAAGAGGATCCCCATGCCACATAATTGTCAAAATGACCAATGTGGAAGCCAAGCAGAGAATCTTAAAGGCAACAAAAAAAAGGGCCAAGTGACATTCAGAGGCAAACCAATTAGAATCACTCCAGACTTCCCAAACCAAGTTATGAGAGTCAGAAGGGCTTGGAGTAACATATTCCAAACTCTGAAAGAAAACAACTTCCAGCCAAAAATTTCCTATCCAGCAAAACTTTCTATCAAATTAAATGGAGAAATACGAAGCTTCCATGACAAACAGAAACTGAAGGAATTTATGTCTTCAAAACCAGCGCTAGAGAAAATACTCAAAGAGATTAACTACAAAGAAGAAATAGGTAACACACACCAGAACCAGAGAAACAAGATTTTCCATCCAACAGAAAACTAAGATTGGTTATCTGTGGAGATTCATTATTTATGTTAGTCTTTTACCTATCTCTAAATGGTATTATTTGCCTTTATTGTTGTTAATTTTTAGGATTTCTAGTTGGGATATTAATATACCTTCAGATATAGCATTTGGAAATATTTTATCCAATTCTATTAGTAACTTTTAACTCTGTTTACATTGTCTTTGGATATACAATATTTTTTTATTTTTTAGGGAGTTTGTATATTCTTCTGTTGCCTGTGCCATTGAAATCATATCCAAGAAATCACTGCCAATTTCAATGTTGTGAGGTTTTATGACCCAGATTTTCTTCTAAAAGTTTATAGTCTTAAGATTTATATTTAGGTCTTTTATCTATTTTGAGTTAATACTTGTATGTGGGATTAGGTAAGGGTCCAATTTTATTCTTTTCCATGTAATTATTATTTTTCAACAATATTTAGTTAAAAGAATATTATTTCCACCACCAAATGTTCGTGGAAACCTTGTCAAAAATAACTTGACAATATAGGGAAGAATTTAGCTCTAGGCTTGTATTTAACCCCAATGGTTTATATATCTGCCTTTAGAACAGTACTACACTGTTTCAATTATTGTAGCTTTATATGGTTTGAAATCAGAAAATATATATCTGCTAGCTTTGTTCTTCTGCAAGATCGTTTTGGGTATCTAGAATTCATATTCCATATTAGGATAGATTTTTTTCTGAAAAATAAATATATAAATATATGATAGTTTCACAAAAAAAACAGAAAAAAATATGCTCTGGTAAGAAAGAAAGCAAAAAGAAATATTGAAATGTTATCTTTAAATCATCAAAAGCTTGGCATCAGACAAATAAAACTGTTATGTGAGATTATCATTTTTAATTTTGGATATTGCTATAATACTAGATGTCAACCACTAAGCCAAGCATGGGAGGGAGGGATGGGGAGAGAATGGGGTGGGGATCGGGTGGGGGCTGACTGGGCAATGTGTGCATGTATGTCTACAAAAGTTTGTATCCCACTATGATGTATGAATACAGTGCACCAATAAAATAAAATTAAAAAAACAACATATTGTATATCCAAAGACAATGTAAACAGAGTTAACAGTTACTAATAGAATGGGATAAAATATTTCCAAATGCTATATCTGAAGGTATATTAATATTCCAACTAGAAATCCTAAAAATTAACAACAATAAAGGCAAACAATACCCTTTAGAGATAGGTAAAAGACTAACATAAATAATCAATCTCCACAGATAACCAATCTTAGTTGTCTGTTGGATGGAAAATCTTGTTTCTCTAGTTCTGATGTGTGTTACCTATTTCTTCTTTGTAGTTAATCTCTTTGAGTATTTTCTCTAGTGCTGGTTTTGAATACATAAATTCCTTCAGTTTCTGTTTGTCATGGAAGCTTCTTATTTCTCCATCTAATTTGATAGAAAGTTTTGCTGGGTAGGAAATTTTTGGCTGGAAGTTGTTTTCTTTCAAAATTGGGAATATGTTACTCCAAGCCCTTCTGGCTCTCATGACTTGGTTTGGGAAGTCTGGAGTGATTCTAATTGGTTTGCCTCTGAATGTCACTAGGCCCTTTGCTTTTGTTGCCTTTAAGATTCTCTGCTTGGCTTCCACATTGGTCATTTTGACAGTTATGTGGCATGGGGATCCTCTTCTCCGATCCTGTCTAAAGGGAGTTCTATAAGTTTCCTGGACCTGCGTATCGACCTCTTGCTCTATGTCTGGAAAATTTTCTGCTATTACTTCCTTGAAGAGATTGTTGATCCCTTTGGTTTCACTTTCTTTTCCCTCCTCTATTCCAATTATTCTTAGATTAGCTCTCTTAAAATGGGCCCATATTTCTTCAATGTCAGATTCCTGCTGTCGGATATTTTTTCCTAGATTAGAAACTATGCGTTCATTTTTGAAATGATCATCTTCTAAGAGCAAGATTCTGTTCTCCATGTGTTCTAATCAGTTGTTTGTGCTTTGAATTGAGGCCTTTACTTCATTAATTGCATCTTTTATCCCTTTTTGGCTCTCTCTGAGTTCTTTTCGAAGCACCACTCTTATTTCTACAGTTATTTTCCTGATTTGATCTTCTAGAAATCTCTGATTTTCTGTTTTATCGGGTTCTGATGTTGTGGGGTTGTGGGCATTCATTGCTCCAGTATTATTCCTCTTTCCCATTATTTCGGAAGTTTGTGCCTTCTCTGGGTTCTTCCCTTGGGTCACTATGACTTCACTTAAGGTGTTCTGGATCTCAAGTCAGTAATATCTCAGACCCCACTACTCCTTTACTGGGTAGTATCACAGAGTCTCCGACCCAGAGAGTCAATAGAGGCTGCTTTAGACTGTGGGGGGTGCCAGGTTGCACGTTCTCCTATGGTGTGATATCACTGCCACCGCCCCTCTCCCACTGGGTCAAGTCCCAGTGAGTACAGTACTGAGATTTCTCCGCTGTGGCCCGCAATTTGACTCACTGTTCTTGAGTATGCAGATGTAGCTGTACTGAATTTGGTGAATTCGGTGCTGCTGCCGCCGGTGGCAATATGGTGCCGCTGCTACGCCCTCGGCTGTTGGGCTGGCGTTTTTTTTTTTTTCTTGGTTTTGATTTCCACTCTGAATCCCTGCAGCGTGTGCTGAGCTCAGCCACTGGGAGCTTTAGATGTCTTCTGCGCCAAGTAATCCCACCTGGCTGTTCCGCAGCAGCTCCCCTCCGCTTTCTGTGGCCGTCCCATGAATTTGCCGGTGCCGCCGGCAGTATGGCGCTGCTGCCGCATCTGCCGCGTCCTCAGGCGTGAGGATCTCCTCTGTGGCTCTGTTCTCAGTCTGCTTTCTCTCTGGAGCCTGGTGATTTTTTTTGTTTCTCTGGTGATATTGTTTTCTGGCTTTGAAAGGCGCTAATTTTGTGGTAATGGAGATTTGTTGTTAGCGGGGCTCTTAAGCCCCGCTTTTCTCGGTCGCCATCTTCCCAGAAGTCTTGAAATATCAGCCTACATCTTTACACTGCTTGTAAATCTCAAGCCAACAAAGCCCCAAGCAACCCTAAATTTGGGGAAAATGTTAACCAAAATCACTTCTGTCTATCCCTACTCAAGGAATATAATGATTAAATTGGTAGGTTTCTAATGTGTGTTGCCACTTGTTTGAATTAATGCTCAATTAGTATTCAGAAATTATAATATGTACCAATGATGAATGGCTTGATAGGTGGTAAATTCAATGATCCCCAAGCATTATTTTGAGGATTGAGAGGAATTTACTTTTTTCTAGAACTGGAAAGAAAGTTAATTTACATTTAAACATGTGCTCCAAGGTAAAGAGGGCTCATTTTCTGCTCAGGGTGGGTGCATGTATGTGTGTGCTTGTGTGTGTTTGTGTGTGTGTGTGTGTGTGTGTGTGTGTGTGTGTGTGTATGTGTGTGTGTATACATGTACATACATAAGTATGTGTGTGTTTGTGAGTAGAGTGTGTGTGTGTGTGTGTGTGTGTGTGTGTAAGCAGTGGTCACGTGCTGGATCTGATTGTATTCAGACATGTTCAGAGGGTCCCTTGGTCCTCCCAGCTCTAGAAAGCCTGGCAAAGGAACTTCCCACTCTCCGGGGACCTGCTGATTAACTGTGGACTTCATTTAAGACAGTATTGTTTTCAACTTTAGGAACATCTACCAAAAAATCAGAGACCATGACCTCCTGGACAAAAGGAAAACAGTCACAGCTTTGAAAGCTGGAGAGGACCGGGCCATTCTCCTAGGATTGGCCATGATGGTGTGCTCCATCATGATGTATTTTCTGCTGGGAATCACGCTTTTGCGCGCATATATGCAAAGGTAATCCAGTGGCAGCTTGGACACTGCTGTGTGTCTCCTCTCTCCTCCCCCACTGCTCAGCCCACCCTGAAGTCACCTTGTTCATCTTCTTTCCTAATAAGAACTTTCAGGAGTGCCTGCTGCATAGTATTTTCCAATATTGTTATCTAATAACAATAACAAAGATATCTCTGTGTATAAATTGCCTATTATTTCCTTAAAAATACTAGGAATGGAACCACTATATAACCAAGTGATACCATTTCTTAGTGCCCTTATAAAATAATCAAAGTCAGACTATTATAGCAATATATGAATATCCATGTTTATAGCAGAACAATTTACAATAGCCAAATTATGGAACCAACCCAGGAGTCCATCAACAAATGACTAGATAAAGAAAATGTAGTATATATACACACAGTGTAATTCTACTCAGCCCCCAAGACTATATTATGTCATTTTCAGGAAATAGATAGAGCTAGAGAATATTAAGCTAAATAAGATCAGCGAGTCTCAGAAAGTCAAGGGTCAAATGTTTTCGGTCATATGTGGAAGCTAGAGAGAATATAGGGAACAGACTTTAAATAATATGGAGAGAGACTCTAGAGTAGTGAAAGGGGTTCAGGGAAGGGATTTAGCGAGAGCTGAAGAGGAAAGAGTGAGGAAGCAAAAAAATCAAATAATACTATGGCAATATGTGAAGGTATTACTACCAATTTCACTAGTGTGCAGGGAGAGAGGATGTGAGGAAAATTAGAGTAAGATGTGGAGGAAAATATACCAAGAGCTGTGTGTATAGATGCTTTAATCACATTGAAACTCACTATGATGTACAATTACAAGGCACTAATAAAATAATTAATAATAATAAAACAATAAGTTGCCTACTATGTGCCACAGACTTTTGACACTACTCATTTCATTATAGCAACTATTCTATAAGTATAAATATATTCATTATAAAAAAGGAAAATTATCTAATGTGAATTTACAAGCATATCAATGTCAATTACTAAGCTAAACATGAGAAGGAGGGAGGGGGAGGAAACAAAGTGGGAAGTGAGGAAGGGCTAAATGAGCGATGTGTGTATGTATGCCTCTAACATCTTGTACCTCATTAAGATGTATGATTAAAATGCACCAGTAAAATTTAAAATATTAAAAAGGCAAAACTGAAGCTCAAAAAAGAGATAATTTGTCCAATGTCATATAGCTCTAACATAGAGCTGAGTCAAACTCTGTCCCACTAATTCCAGAGTCCCTATTCTTGTCACTTTATATCCCTACCTGTTCTCCACCCTCATTCTTCCCTCATCACCCCTCCATCACCTTTCACATCAGTAGACCTCAACTGCACACCCCAGAGAAACCTTAAAATTCTAATGCCCAGGCCCCACCACCAGCACCCCAGAAGGTCAGGTTAAATTTTTTTTTAAGTGGGATCCAGTCATGAGTATTTTAAAAGCTCCCCAGTGATTATAAAATATTGCCAAGGCTGAGAAACACTTGGAAAGGTCAAATTTGAAAATAAGAGATAATAAAGCATCTTCACTTGAAAGCCCTAGGTTTACTGAATAGGAAGGTAAGCATGTAAAGTAGTGAGACAGCAAGCATATTGCCTTCTAAGTAAGCCCTAGAATAAGTCTCAAAAAATCTATTGTTAACTCTGTTTATAAACTGGATGCTTTAAGTACAGGTGAATCCAGCATTGCTTAAACTAACAGGGGAAGTGTCACAGCAGTTCACACCAAATGAAAAGTTTAAATCCAAAAGAAAATCAAACTATTTTGTAGCATTCTTTACTTTTTCTAAATTAATACTTTCATCTTAGAGGCAAAAAATCTAGCAGAAATACAGTAATTTGCTAAAATATTTCACAGTTGTGGCTGTTCTATTCTGTTTCTCTGATGGACTTCAGCTGTGCTCTTTTCTCAATTAAAATGCTGATGCCTCAGGCAGGCCTTAAGTGTTTGCTGATTCCAAAACCTCTTTCAAATGATCACATCTGCTTAGAACCATCTATGACTTTTTCCCTCATTGTAAAAGCAAAATCTGACCATCATCCAAGTTCCAGAAAAATACAATTTGCCACACCAGCAGGGATTGGGACTAGTATCCTGCTTCTGATATAAGACTTTGCACATGAAAAAAAATGCAAGGAACTGTTGATGCCTGTCCAGCAAAAATAAAGGGTGTTAATCTGCATGAAAACATGTTGTTTTCCAATCTCTATGGTAATCAGCTTTTATCCAGAAGCAAAACATTGATTGCTGGTGTGTAACTTCCCAATTACAGATGTTAACCTTGACCATGAAAGTAAAGGTATTTTAAAATAAACATCGACCAATGGGCATCTGGAATCTTACCAGGTGAGAGGCCCCAAGCCATACTTATTATCCCATTTGTCTTCTTTTTTATTGCTTTCATGAACAGCTAGCCCAGCCCAATAGAATGAGTCTGAGTTTAGAGAAATATAGGATTGGGTCGAATCACAATTTCCATCAATTACCAGCTATGTGTCTTTGCATTATCTGGTTCCTTTGACCCTCAATTCACTCAGCTTTTAAGTCAATTCCTATTCAACTTAGAGAGTTGTCAAGAAGATAAAAGAAGATAATTTATATGAAATACCAACTAGGGTAAACATGATGCAATAAATAATTGCTCTTGATATAATTAAAGGTCTTAGTTAACTTTCCCCTCTTTATTGGAAGTATCCTAAGGCACTGTACCATTGTCCTTCCATCTTTCAAGTCACACTATCTGTTGCCATTTTCCCTCCCTTCTTCCTTATACCTTTCTTTGCCTACAAACTGGGCTGGTGTGGAGTTTGGGATGAAGAAAGTACAAAGCAAAGCATAATAGAGGTGAGGACTTGGGCATAGCAATGATATGAACAATGCAAAAATACAAAGCAAGTATAGGCTTTGATTTAAAAGTGTGTGCAGTCAGCGGGCTGTGGTGGCACATACTTATAATCCCAGTACTTGGGAGGCTGAGACAAGAGAATAGCAGGTTGAAGGACGGCATCAGCAAGTAGTGAAACTCTAACCTAGCAAGACTCTGTTTTAAAAAACCTAAAAATAAAATACGGGTGTAGCTCAGAGATAGAATGCCATTTGGGTTCAATACCCAGTGTAATAATAATAATAATAATAATAATAATAATAATAATAATAACAACAACAACAATAACAACAACAACAATAATAATAATAATAATAATAATAATAATTGTGTGGAGGCACAGACCTGTAAGTCTAGTACTTGGGAGCCTGAAATAGGGTGATCATAGGTTGGAGGCCAGCCTCAGCAACTTAGTGAGACTTGGTTTCAATTTTTCAAAAAGGGCTGGGAGTGTAGCTTGGAGGTATAATTCCTTGGGTTCAATCCCTTGTAAATTCTCCAAATGCCTTATGCTTACCAGTGAATTCAATAAAGAAAAACAGTTGAGTCAAACACTGGAGAATATTATGTGCAGTGGAAGTCACTGAGCAAATTCAGTTGTACTAGCTTGCTTATGTTACACTGTAGTTTGCCTAAAAATACTCTACACATTGGCATAAACTTTACACAGATCACATTACAGGTCTGGGAAAAACTCTTCAGATTCAGGACCTGAGCAGTAATCCCCCACCACTCTTTCCTGGCCAGCAGCACCTGGGCCTGTGCTCACTCTGTTCCTTTCTCTGCAGTGTGTGGACTGAAGAGTCTCAGTGCACCTTGCTGAATGCATCCATCATGGAAACATTCAATTGCTCTGTCAACTGCGGTCCAGACTGCTGGAAAACTTCTCAGTACCCCTGTCTCCAGGTGTATGTGAACTTGACGTCTTCTGGGGAAAAACTCCTTCTCTACCACACTGAGGAGACGTTGAAAATAAATCAGAAGGTAGGATCTGGCACTCCACATGCCAGGCCCCCCACATAGCTTTATGTCCCACTCAGCTCTAAAGTTTTAAAGTTGCACTTTGCTTGCATTTCCAAGGAAAACACCACCAGGAGTAGCCTTCCATTCACAGAACCTTCTACTTCACTCTGCCTTGCAAAATATTACTCTGTGTAAATGGAAAAGTCATCCTATTTTGTGGTAGAGCAGATTTAGCCTTGAATTCCATTTGGAAAAAATAAATATATCCTTATTTACACACAAATAGGCTTAGTCTTTTAGAGCAAGAATAGAATTTAATAATACAAGCCAAAAAGTAGGTGTCAAGTACTTGGGAGCCACCAGAGAAAAGTATATTTTGCTTGTCCGTGGTTATTATGGTTACAGTGGGGTGTGTGTGTGTGTGTGTGTGTGTGTGTGTGTGTATGTTTTCTTCATATATGTTATGTTCATAGAGGCTGGATTTGCCAGCACTGATAAAGTTTACATGGTAGATGCTAAGGCTAAGGCTGGCCTTGAACCTGTTATCTTCTCATGTCAGCCTCCCAAGTACTGAAATTACAGGGATGCCCCACCAACCCCCCTGGCTGGAGCTTGGGTTTTATAGTAAAAAATTAGATGTGCAAATATTGCCATCTGCCATGACAAACTAATATCATTGTCCAATATGACAATAGGCTCTTATTTCCAGGATATAGCCCTCATGCAATCTTATCTTCTTTCATTACAATTTCCAGGCTTAAATGGCATAGCTTGTTGAGCAGAGGGGTGAGGAGGATTCAGCAGCTTAAAGGTTCAGTACTAGAACATGAAGAGTGAGTAGAATTTGTTTCTAATATATTGACACAAAGTAAGGCATCTCATCCTGCATTTTGAATATATTAACTTCAAAGAAGTCTTGGCAAATATCTTTGAGGACTCACCTTAATGAATATTTCAGAGAATGTTATATGAAAATGTTTGGTCTGATTTTCTTTCTTTTGTAGTAGCCACAAACAATAACTGTCCTAACCCTGTGCTGTGAACAAAGCTTATCTCCCTCACAGGTGTTCGATTTTAAAGATCTTCCTTCAAGTAAGATTTTTAAATCAAAGCTGACCTGTAATAATGAATGCCCATAAAACTTTCAAATCTCCAAGGAACTGGAAAGTAGCCAAAGTTGAAAAGGCATAAAAAATTTGGAATATTTCCATTTGCTTATCTTGACATTTTATCACTACAGTCCACTGAAAACATTATTTAGGCTATAACCAAGATGTGAATCTACCATGAAATGTCACAGGTAGAGGTTTAGAATGAGTATCTTGTCTACCCTCAGCAAGATCCTGGGTCATCATTGGTTTATTTGCCCCACTACCTTGATTTTTTAAAATTTTTATTGAACATAAATGGTATACATTTAAACTATATTTGGTGCCCTCTCCCCCTCCCCACCCCTGCTTTTCCTCCCCGCCTCTCACCAATGATTGTCCAGGGTAACCATGCCATATTCATAATTTTACACATATTCGGATGTAGACCCTCATTAATCAAGTTCAGTCTTTCTCCTCCCCTATCTTTCCATTCAAGCTGTGCTGGTATTCCCCCTCTATTACCTGGAGTACCACTGGCACTATGTTCCCTAGTTTGAGCATATTAGAGAAAACATATGTACCTTCTCCTTCTGTGCTTGGCTGATCTCACTTAACAAAATGCTCTCCAGGACTTTCCATCTTCTTGCAAATGGTATTATTTTGTTCTTCTTTATGGCTGAGTAGAATCCCACTGTGTGTATTTCCCAGAGTTTTGCAAAACATTCATCTGTTGATGGAGACCTGGGTTGGTTCCATCTTTTGGCTATAAGGAATTGTGCTGCTATGAACATAGATATGCATACGTTGCTATAGTTCTCTGGATTCAACCCTTTTGGAAAAATACCCAGGAGAGTTAGGGCTGGATTGTATGGTGGATCTATTCCTAACTTCCTTAGGAATCTCCACACAGATCTCCATAGTGGCTGAACTAGTTTGCACTCCCATCAACAGTGTAAAAGAGTTCCTCTTTTCCCACATCCTCACCAGCATTTGTTGTTATTTGATTTCTTTATGCTTGCCACTCTGACTGGGGTTAGATGGAATCTCAGTGTAGTTTTGATTTGCATCTCCCTGATGGCCAATGATGTAGAACATCTTTTCATTTATCTGTTTGCCCTTTGTAGCTCTTCTTTTGTGAAGTGTCTATTCAGCTCATTTGCCCATTTCTTGATTGGGTTGTTTGTTTTGCTACTGTAGAGTCTTTTGAGCTCTTTGTATATTCTGGATATTAGCCCCCTATCAGAGTGGTAGCTTATCGTCCCCTAAGACTCCGACCTGCAGGGGCTTAGAGAACGACACAGACACCTCTTCAGCTGAAATATGAATTCTTCTTTAATGGATCCTTAATATGTTTCTTCTTCATATGTCTCTCAATATGTCTAATATGTCTGACAATGCGTACAACAAGCACAATATATATCAGCATCATAATCCCTCCCTCTATTCCCTACCAACCCCAAGCTTCCACAGCTAGGGCATGCACACTTCTGACTCTCTCATAGGCAGGCTGGTGGCAGCACGAGGTGCTGCGTCACTGATCATTCTGCAGGCACGTAGCATGGCACACTGCGCATGCTCAAGGAGACGTCCATCTTGTGAGTCTCATGACTTGGCTGCAAGCCTAGGTGCCATCTTGAATCCATGCTGGCAACAAGCCTCGTTGCCATCTCGGTCCAGCCGAGTGGGCCCCGACATCTCCCCCTTTTGGTTTTATTAAAATAAGGCTCGGGATCATGCCTGTCTTAGGTTGCCAACCCTCAAGGACCATTCTTACCCGTCATTGGGAGAACAATAGCATGATTGTTTCCCTGTCTTAGGTTGATATGGTCCCGGGGACAATCTTACCCGTCACTGACTACCGATCCAGCATACTGAGCCATACGTGGGGAGATGAGCCAGCTTCAAGGGCTGCCATAGCTTGCACCAATATGCGCTGTTGTTGCAGTGTGCGTTGTCGAGTTTGCCTGAAATATCCAACCAGGAAACAGCATGCTACCACCAGCAAGAATGCCCAGAATGCCATGCCACCCCAATCTTTTAAGAAACCCAATGTTCCATGTATCAAGTCCATCCATTGTTGTACTGTGGCGACTTTGATTTACCATTAATATGCCAGCTTTAAGTTGTTTATTTATTTGAGCTTGCTGAGCCATGGCAGTAGCCGCATGTGAGGATAGGGCATTCATAGTGGCTGCAGTATTTATAGACGTCGCCAAAGTGGCAGCAGCTGTAACTGCCGCGGTCACAGAGGCCACAATTACAGCAATAAGAGCAGAAATTCCAAAATCTCTCTTTTCTCGGTTCAGCAAAACTGGAAGGGAATTTACATCCACTCTTATTGGCCAAGGGACTGCTATAGGCAGTCACATTACTACTGCCCAAGGGTGCATAGAAGCATTCCAGCAGAAAGTTAGAAAACAGGTATCAATAAAACAACCTAGACTATCACTAACCAAGGAACTATTAGAAACAAGCCAAAAAAAAATGGAGTAGTTACACAAACAGGAGTGGGTCCAAACGGGAGTTGTGGTCCCATTGAACAATTTACTTTGACGCTATCCTCAAAAGTATCGGAAAAATTCTGAGAATAGCTGCAATTTTTTACAGTTCCCCCTAAAATCATAGACATAGCTGTTATATCAGTACAGCCTCCTGCTATCCCACAGAGAAGCCAAATATTAAAAGGATTGGGCGGCTTATACTGTATAGGATTTTGATATGTATAATTATATCCTGCCCAAGTATGATTGCACATAGTAGATATGCCTGGAGAAAAACTTAAATCATAGCCTAAAGAGGCCCAGACTACCTTGGAGTCTTGGAAATCAGTCCATTTAAATGGCCAGCTACGTGGGCTATAACATTTTGGAGCCCACAGCGGCTGCAAAGGAGCTGTTTTATTTTTGGGATGTTCATATCTAGAAAATACTAAAGGAGCATATCCTTCTAAAACAGTAACATTTCCTATGGGACTGGAATCAATAAATTGCTGAAATTTTCCCATAGTCTGATTATATAACTGTACACATGGATTAGGACTATCATAGGTATCATTCAAAATTTTATTAGCATAAAAACATAAACTGCCACTTAAAGTTATATTAAAAAATGCATAAGACCTAATTTCTTCATCAAAGGGAATCCAGGGCAAATTTAAGGAACTATTGGTCGTAAAGACCCGAGGAAAAATGGTAGCAGTGGTAGATACAGGTAAAGGAAGAGGGAAAGCAAAAATAATTCCCCAAAGATCTTTTTCACCCATTCCAATGTTGAACATTACCAACAGAGTTAGCCATATCCATTTGTTGCTTGGCATCTTCCATTGGTTCCTGTACATGGTGCGCCAATCTTTCAGGAACCCAAATTGGCGAGTCTTTGTCCTGTGGGAAAACACACACCGACCCTCGAGCCCACGTTAGCACTGGATCCGGACCATTCCATGCTCCTGTAAGAATATCTTTTCACATTGCTTGCCCTGCATAGCGCTCATGAGGCCTGTAATGTCTTTCCACTGCTGTTCATCCATTGGCATCCAACGTTAAAAAATTTAGAATAAATAATATAAGATTTAGTTTATCTTTTGGTGTGGTCCATTGAGCCCTTATCCCCCCTTTTTGTTTTATTAAAGCAGACTTAATAGTGGCATGGGCTCGTTCTACTATGCCTTGGCCCTGTGGATTATATGGTATCCATAATTTAATTGTATAGCCATTTGGGCACAAAAATGAGAAAATCTTTGAGAAACATAAGCAGGTTCATTATCAGTTTTAATTTGGTGAGGGATGCCCCAGGCAGCAAAAGCTTGCAGACAATGGGAAATTACATGTTGGGCCTTTTCTCCAGTATGAGCAGAGGCAAAGATAACTCTGGAACATGTATCCACGGAAACATGTACATATTTAAGAGAGCCAAATTCAAGAACATGCATGACATCCATTTGCCATAGGTGAAGAGGTCGCAAACCTCGAGGATTTACTCCTGTAGTAGGCTGTGGAAGTAATGTCAAACAATTTTTGCATTGCAATACAATGCGTCGAGCTTGTTCTTTAGTGATTTTAAATTTTAGTCTCAGCGTTTGGGAATTTACATGAAATTTATTGTGAAATTCTTGAGCCTGTAACACTTTGTCTTCATTTGAAAAAATAAGTACAGTTCGAGTATGAAAATCTGCAATAGCATTGCCTTCAGCAAGCGGTCCAGGAAGTCCTGAATGAGCTCGTATGTGGGTTGCATAGAAGGAACAATTTTGGTTCCAAATATAGTGTTGTAATTTAGCCAAAAATAAAAGAATAGTAGATTGTCCCTTAATATGTCCTACACATTCAAGGCTATTAAGTGCCTGTACCACATATAAACTATCTGAAATTAAATTGAATGAAGTGGAATCATAGAGCATAAATATTTGAATCACTGTCAAAATCTCTACTGCCTGTGCTGATGAATGGGGAAAAAGAAAAGTTTGTGGATCTGAGCCTTCTTTGAATATCACTCCCATACCTCCTTTTGATCCATCTGTAAAAATATTTGGCGCTCCAGCAATCGGTGCAGATCGAGTGATTTTAGGAAAAATAATAGGATGAGTCAAAACAAACCTGAGCCATGGATGTTGTGGATAATGATTATCGAATTGTCCTGTGGCCATTACATGGACAATGGCCCAATCAGAATTGGTGGCAGCTAGAGTGGCAAGCTGTTCTTTAGTATATGGAGTGATGATAAGATCAGGCTGCATCCCAAATGCAGTCAGAGTTGCCTTTAATGCCTTAATAATTATTTGTGCAACACAGGCTGGATACCATGGCAACACTTTTTTGGGAGAATGAGGGAGGTGTACCCACATTATGGGACCCTCTTGCCACAACACTCCAGTTGGTGTGAGATCTGTGGTAAGAATACATAAGAGCAGTTTTTTCTGATAATCTATAAGATCTACTTGTGCTTCAGATAATCTTTCCTCTACGAGTTGAATACATGCTCGTGCCTCAGGTGTTAATGATCGTGAAGAAAATAAATCTGAATCCCCTTTTAGCAAATCAAACAAAGGTTTAAGGTCAGCATTACTAAGCCTGCAATATGGTCAAATCCAATTTATATCCCCTAAGAGTTTTTGGAAATCATTTAAAGTTTGTAAATTGTCCACCCTCAAGCTAACCTTAAGAGGATGAATAATGTATCTTCTAATTTGGTGCCAAGGTATTGTTTAACATTTCTTTGTTGTATTTTTTTCTGGAGCTATAATTAAATTCCATTGTTTAAGACATAGTATAGTTTTTATAAGCATATCATCCAAAATTTTTGGGGTTTTAGCACATAATAAAATATCATCCATATAATGACAAATCATGGAAGAGGCAAATTCTCTCCTAATAGATTGTAGGGCTTTATCTACATATATTTGGCACAACGTGGGACTATTAGCCATACCCTGTGGTAGTACTGTCCATTCATATCTTTGATCCACCTGCTGATGATTAATGGATGGTATTGTAAAAGCAAATCGAGGGGTATCTGCAGGATGCAGTGGAATAGAGAAGAAGCAGTCTTTGATGTCCAACACAACAGTGGGCCAATTGGCAGGGAGGGCCGATATAACTGGTAGCCCCAATTGCACTGGTCCCATGATCTCCATACTATTATTTACTGCTCAGAGATCATGTAACAATCTCCATTTACCTGATTTCTTTTTGATAACAAAAATAGGTGTATTCCATGGAGATGTGGAGGACTGTAAATGTCCTGCCAATAATTGCTCCTGTACCAGTTCGTGGGCTGCTAATAACTTTTTCTTTAGGAAGGGGCCACTGAGAGACCCACACTGGCACATCTGTTTTCCATTTAATCTTTAATTGTTCAGTAGCCCCATAGAAAAACCCAGTCCTCTTTTATCTTTGGGATTATTTCTTCCCATCATGGGAACAGGGGACTTTTGACCTTGTTCAAATCGGCCAAGCCCGCCTGTCCCTGAATAGCCTGCATTATGCATAAGTTGTTGATTTGAGAGCTATATACAGATCCAGTAGTCAATTTTACTCCCATTTGTTGCAGTACATCTCGTCCCCACAAGGATACAGGAAGCTCCAGAACAAAAGGTTGGAATGTCCCTGAATGACCTTCTTGATCTGCCCAATTAAGGTGAACAGCACTGCAGCTTGGGCTATTTGCATATCCTAATCCCTTAAGTAATTGATCTGTCTGTTGTAATCCCCAATCTTTTGGCCATTCAGATAATTTAATGATACTACGGTCTGCACCTGAGTTCAAGAGACCCCAAAAAGAGACTCCCTGTATGGTGTGTTGACACATGGGATGTGACCCCATGTCCATAGTGAGCCATGCTCCAGGAGGACCTGTAGAACCAAAGCCCTTATCTTTTCTTGCCTGTCTTTGGCTAGGAAAAAGAGAATGTTTACTAGGCAACAGAATTATCTGAGCAATTCGGTCTCCATCATTTATAACAGAAATCCCACGAGGGGAAGAAACTAATATTTTCACATTGCCCATATAGTCCTGGTCAATAACTCCTGGATGCACCACTAGACCCGATAAGGTAGTGGAACTTCGGCCTAGAAGCAGTCCTACAGTATTAGAAGGAAGGGGTCCATGAAAATCTGAATCTACTTTTTGAACTCCCATTTCAGGGGTTAATATGAGTCGGGCGGTGGCACAGACATCCAATCATGCACTCCCTGGGGTTGCTCTCCATATGGTAGGAGAGGCTGCTGAAATCGAGGCACCTGCCTCATCTGTGGTCCTGCGTTCCCTGTCTCCTGTTGAATTGCCCCATACATTTGAGGGCCCTGAGGCACAGGGCCCCTCTGCCCGTTTTTTGGCCTAGCATTTGATTGTGGTGGAGGAAGAGGCTTTCCATCTACATCCCATTGAGATCTGCACTCTACAGCCCAGTGGTTGCCTTTTCTACATCGAAAACACAAATTGGGAATCCTCTGGGCCTGTTTAGAAGAAGCTCCAGAATTAGTCTGTATACAATCTCTTTTTAAGTGTCCTGGTTGACCACATTGGAAACAATTCCCTGAACTGCCTCTCTGCTTTTGATTATAAGGCTTGCCCTGCAACCCAGCAACAATGGCAGCAGCTATGGCTTGCCCTTGTATGACAGAGTCAGTTATGTCTCTGCATACCTTGAGCCATATTTCTAGGCCCTTATTTTTATAAGGACGTATTGCATCCCGACAAGGCTTATTGGCTTGCTCATAAGCTAGCTGTTTAATCAATGGCATGGCAGCGTCCACATCAGGGAAAACCCAAGAAGCAGTTTCCACAAGCCGTGATAAAAAATCAGCAAAAGGGTCATTGGGTCCTTGAGTAACTTTTGACAGACTGGCTCCTAAATTACCTGTCCCTGATAACATCCTCCATGCCCTTAATGCTGCTTGATTAATCTGCCCATACACCTGCTGTGGGTACCCATTTTGATTATTAGCAAATGGTCCTTGTCCCATTAGCATATCTAAATTCCAAGCAGGTTTCCCTGTCTGAGCATTAACACGAGCTTGATCAGAGCAGTATTCTATATAGGCTGACTTCCAATTAAGATAGGCTCCACCAGACAACACAGCCCTGCACAAATTCATCCAATCACTTGGAGTCATGGAGTACCTTTCAAAGGATTCTACAAGTGACAAGGTAAATGAAGCCTGCACTCCATATGTGGACACAGCTTCTTTTAATCTTTGAACAATCTTCCAATCTAATGGCTCATGATACCTTTGCTGATTCTGGTCAAGAAACACAGGAAATGCTCCTGGTGTAGGCAAAATCTCTGCTCACGGACTAGCCTCAGATGTCTTCCGCCTATCAGACTTTCCTTTTTCAGTAAGATATGGCGGTGGACTAGGAGAGGGAGGGGGAGGAGCGGAAGGTTCAGGATGTTTCTTTTTTCTGTTATAAGACATTTGGAACCTGCGCCAAGATTCTAACAAAGCTTCTTCCTCCTTATCTCTTTCTGGTGGAACAGGCCATGTCTCTTGTTCCTCGGAGGAATCGGAGGAGTTGCTTTCAGAGGACTCCTCATCCCTATGAGAATCTGCCTGTTGACCTTGCTCTGAAATCTCTTCTTTTGCTTCCTCTAAAGCATTAGAGCCTTCAGCCAGAACTTGACTATACCTTCCTGTTTTATCTGTCAGGCATGCTTTAATTAAACTCCAGATAGCCAATGTCCCAGGTGGGAGAGCCCCTTCAGCATCGGCCTTAAGAAGATCCTGACCAAGACGTTTCCACTGAGAAATGTTAACATATCCTTCTTTTAAAAACCATGGAGCTACCGCTTTAACTGTGCTAAGAAAATTTTCTAAAGTGGCTGTTTTCACTTTCACTCCTCCCTTAGACAGAATGTTACAAAAAGCCTCTTTGACCTTCATGGTAGCAACCTTAGACCCCATGATAAGTTTTACTTTGTCACAAACTCCTACACCCCTATCATCGCAATCACCTGCAAGCCTATTGTCGCAATTACCTGCGAACTTTCACAGCTGTCCCTCACTTATCCGCGAGCCTTATCTTATTTTGTTGCTTACCTGCGAACTTTTTGCTACGTTGTTTTTTCCCGGGTTTCGGCACCACTTATTGTCCCCTAAGACTCCGACCCACAGGGGCTTAGAGAACGACACAGACACCTCTTCAGCTGAAATATGAATTCTTCTTTAATGGATCCTTAATATGTTTCTTCTTCATATGTCTCTCAATATGTCTAATATTTCTGACAATGCATACAACAAGCACAATATATATCAGCATCATAATCCCTCCCTCTATTCCCTACCAACCCCAAGCTTCCACAGCTAGGGCATGCACACTTCTGACTCTCTCATAGGCAGGCTGGTGGCAGCACGAGGTGCTGCGTCACTGATCATTCTGCAGGCACGTAGCATGGCACACTGTGCATGCTCAAGGAGACGTCCATCTTGTGAGTCTCATGACTTGGCTGCAAGCCTAGGTGCCATCTTGAATCCATGCTGGCAACAAGCCCGGGTGCCATCTCGGTCCAGCCAAGTGGGCCCCGACAGTAGCTGGTAAAGATCTTTTCCCATTCTATAGGCTTCCTCTTTAGGTTATTGAGAGTTTCCTTTGATGAGAAAAATCTTTTTAGTTTGATGCTATCCCAATTGTTAATTCTTGCTTTAATTTCCTGAGCTTTGGAGGTCTTATTAAGAAAGTTACTACCTGTGCCAATATGTTGTAGTGTTGAGCCTATGCTCTTCTCTAATAACTTCACAGTTTCAGGTCTAATTTCTAAGTCTTTGATCCATCTTGAGTTGATTCCTGTGCATGGTGAGATATAGGGGGTTAGATTCTTCTTTTTACAAATGGTTGGCCAGTTCTCCCAGCATCATTTGTTGAAAAGGCTGTCTTTTCTCCAGCGTACGAATTTGGCCCCTTTGTCAGAGATTAATTGACTAAAGATGTGTGCGTTTTTTTTATGTATCTTCTATTCTAATCCACTGGTCAGTAAATGTAAATTACAACACACATCAATGTGCATAAAACAAAAAGTCACAGCTCAAGTATTTATTAGAAAATGATTATCTCATTTAACCATCACAAAATAAAGAAATAAAACATTTCTGACACCCAATAAAATATCCTTTATGCCTTCCTCCCAATAAATACCAGTTCTGTCCATTGCCAAATAAAACCACTATCCTATTTTGCTTTTTCTACTTTCTGCTTTTTCTTTGTAGTTTTATCATGTAAGCAATTATCCTTAAACACTGTATTTCATTTTGGTTTCATTTTAAAACATTTTATAAGTGAAAACATGCAAGATATTTTTATTTATATTTGGCTTGTTTCACACACATACTTGTTGAAGTCTTTCCTTTTTATTTCCGTTCATTCATTTCCATTATTCTACCACATCCCCTGTATGACTATGCCAATTTATTTATCTATTCTGTTATTTATAGATATTTTTAATTATCTAGTTTAGAGCTATTACAAACATGTGCCATAGATATTCCTGTAAATATATAGTGGTGTTCACATTTCTGTCAGGTGTAAGCCTGGGAATAAACTTTCTGGACTACAGAGTATGTATATCTTAAAACTTAATAGGTAATGACAAATGTTTTTTATTTTTTTTCCAAAGTACCTAAGCCACTTTCGCATTCCCACCAACCCTTTGAGTATGAGATATTTTAAGGCAGCAAATCATCACCAATGCTTGGAATCAATTCAATTTTAATTTTAGCTTATGTGGTAATATTTTCTTCTGGTTCTGATGACTAATGTCAAGTGTCTATTCATTAATTCATTGGTCATTTGGATTTCATTTTTATGTGTGCAATGTCAGTTTAAGTCCCTTGCCTACTATTCTCTTGAATTCTTCTTCATATTCATTCCAAAAAGTATTTACACCTAAATGAAAATTTCTGATGATCATAAGTGTGTAAAATATGTCTTTCAGTGAAAGAAGGGTCTAACATCAATGTAGCTAAATTCTGTCTATCTTTTCCTTTTTTCTTAGCAATTTTGTTGTTCTGTATAATAAGTACCTACCTTGAGGTCATAAGTCATTCTGCTAGAAATATTCTAAAAGCATTATTGCTTTCCTTTTCATATATATAAACAAACAGCTGGAATTAATTTTTTGTAGGGGCCAAGTTTATGAGCTTCTTTCTGCTTGTTATTTCATAAGGACAGCTGCTTTCACCAGTTCATTTTTCTTTAATTTCTCCCTGGATCATTTTTCTAAACCCACTGCCTTTCTATTTTCTCAGAAGCTATCTAATCCTTTGGTGTTCTTTTATTGTTTAGCATAGAGATTTCAATGGAAGTTTTTATTACTTGTGGATATTACAGTTTTATAACTCAAGTTGTTATTTTCCAATTTACAAATTATTATCATTTTATTCCATACATAGTTTAAGCTCATGTAGACATTATTTTTGTACCAGTATTGTGAATGGCCTAGGAAGATTTGGGAAAGAAGCTCTGATTATAAATAAATCTATTTCAAAAAAGGGTCACAGAAGATGAAGCTCAGATTTGTCAGGACTTGGTTACTGCTAGGAATCAGATAGCTGTTGTAAATTAACCTAGCTAAAAGTAATTAACAAGTGGAAAGAGAAGGGAAGCTAGGACTTCCTCATTCTAAAGACAGGTTTAAATAATAATTGATATCTAGTTAGGATTAGAGGAGGGGATCAACCTTAATGAAAAGAGAAATCTGGGCATAGACTAAAATTAGGTGGAAAAAATTAAGGGGACAGACTTTACCTATATCAGAGTTACATAGGAGAGAACAAGATGGAGGATGTCCTGTCTATAAAAAGGCTGTTCTGTATTTTGTATTTCAGTGAATTAATTTGAACCACTCTCCATGCTACTCCTGAATGCCATGGGTCTGTAACTGTCTTCTGTATTTCTATCTTTATAATAAACTCTTTTAAATCTCTAGCAAGAGTCCTGACCAGTGTACATCTGTCCTTAGTTGGGACAAAAACCCAATGTTTTTTGGGAATTGTTTCTGGGAGCCTAACAAAGGTTCCCAGGGACAATTCCCCTAAACTGTAACATTTTAAACCATAACAATTGTTATTGTCATTTGCAGTCAATACTAATTTATATGGGCTCCTATGATTTCTCATTTTAATTCTCCTTTAGTCCTTTATCTTTGATCTTCCATCTGTGGTCATTTTTCAATGCCTAAATAATACTCTCTAATAGTATTTATGTTACTGAAGTTTCTGGTCTAAAGAATTTTCTGTTTTATTTGTCTAAAAGTAATTTCATTTTTAGTCTTGGCAGATACATTCACTGAGCACCAAATTCCAAGTCACCTTTCATTTTCTTTCCATTGTCATCTAGTGAGTATTTTCACTGTTCAGAAATCAACCCTCAGTCTAATTTCTGCTTCTTTGAAGGTAATCGGCCTAATATGGAGATTATATTTTTGGATTTCTGCAGTTTAAGAACTATGTGCTAAAATATCTAGTTCTTTTTATTTAGCTAAGAAGCACTCCAGGGCTTCTTTCCCTGTTTTTTTAATTTACTTCATCAATTTTAGAAAGTTGTCAGTCATTGTCTCATCAAGTCTACCCCTCCTCTCCTTTTAGGACTCCAATTGGCCATATGCTAGACCTTCTCACCATATCCCCTCTCTGCCTTGCTCTTCTTTTTAGATTTTACTTCCCTTTTATCTTTTTTTGCTTTATTCTGGATATTTACCTAGTTCACTAATTCTTTCCTTAATTTGCACAAATCTACAGATAATCTCATAAATTATATTCTTAATATTTCTCATCATATTTTCAATTCTATAATATCAATTTGGGTGTTTATTTTTTTCAGTATTGGGAATTGAACCCAGAGAATTCTGCCTCTGATATACACCTTCAGCCCTATTTTTTATTCTTTTATTTTTTGAAACAATGTCTCAGAAGTTGCATAGGACCTCATCAAGTAGCTGAGGCTGTCCTCAAACCACAGTCCTCCTGTCTAAGCCTCCCAAATGCTGGAATCACAAGCATTCACCACCATACCCAACTGGGTTTTATTTGATCACTGCTAGTTTCCTGCAACTTGATAGTTCTGTGAAATTCTTGCCCATAGCTCTGCAAGTCTGACAGAAATGTGATCCAGCTCCTTAGGAACTGAGACACCTTCCAGAACCAGCAAACACTTCTGGGGGAAAAGTACCAAACACTCAACCTACTTTCCTGCCTCAGCAGTTTCTTACTTTCTACATAGCCTTTGCTTTATTCAGAATATACATTTGAAAATACACAGCTATTATTATGTCAGAAGATCCTATAGCCATCTTTGTGCAACATGAGGAATGTTCGCAGCAAAAAATGTAAAAATATTATCAATGTCAGCCTCCCTGTCTTGTTATCATTCCTGAATATCACCAAAAAATAATAGTACTCATCCAAGTTATAAGGACATAAGGTTTTTTGTTTGTTTGTTTGGTTGGTTGGTTGGTTGGTTGGGTATTTTTTTGTTCTGTTTTATTTTTGGTGCTGAGGACCAAACCCAGGGCCTGACACATGTTAAGCATGTATCTTACAACCAAGCTACATATCTATTCCTTGGGTACAGTTTTATTGAGATATAGAAGTCACTAGTGACAATATTTGACCTGAGACAACAGGAAACAAATGTTTATCAATTGATCTGTCTGTGTCTTTGTTGAAAAACGTTCCAAAGTATTTTATTTTAAATTTCCACATTTTTCATATTTTTTCTTTGCCTTTAAACCTAGTGCCCAAACTCTTGTCAACATTTCAATCAAAGCTGCTTAAGTTGATAAGCTGGCATGCTCTTGTAGAGCAATTGGCTGACTAATGGTTTCTGATTGTGGTTGTTGCTTATAAATTCCTCAATTTTGAGAGGGTTCAAAGTTCTTTCACTCACCAAGTATTTTCAAAACATGCCCATCTGTTATAGGGTTGGATTGAAAATGCAGTGTGGTACAAAACAAGAAATTATAACCATTTTGGTATATGGTATAATGCCACATACATGATATTTTACATAAATGTCATAGGGAAGATGGCTATAGTGGAGAATACTTTTCATAAATCAGCCAATTATTTTTAACTCCAAACAGCATCATCCCATTTTGTCACCAATTTCAAACCCTTATAGGTTCTCTAAATTCAGATAATATCTCAACCAGAGCCCCTTAATCTCAGTACTATGGACATTTAAGATAAAATAATTCCTTGTTTTCAATGAGGGAAAAATAGGGCCTTCCCCATGTATTGTTTTTTTTAGCAGCATCTCTAGACTCTACCCATTAGAGAATTATCAAACTCTTCAATATTGTTGAGACAACTAGAAATGTTCCCAGGCAGTGGCAGAATCACAGCTTATATTTTATTTAGCTTTGTGTTTGGATGCTGTGTGATACTGGAATTATATGTGTAGCTCCTAAGCTCCTCTATACAGCATTAGAAGAGTATGAAAATGGGGAGGAAAATAAAGTTTATGATCTAAGTAGAAAACATGAGGTACCCATCATTTTTTAACTACCCTCTATATACTATATGCCCAGCACTCTGTTAAAAATCCCACTTCATTCCTGCTAAAATAATAATAGCCAGATTTTATCAAGAGCTAAAAATATGTGAAACTATAAAATACCAATAAAAGTATTTTTTAAAAATAAGAAACTTCAGGATATATGAAAAGACAACTCAAGCATTTAAATAAATTAACTTGAGCAAAAACAAACATGTTTTGAACCCAATCTAACCTTAAAAATGACTAAATTCTATTAACTTGGGATTCAGCTTCTGGTCTTTAAAACTAGAGTTCAGTTGTTTATCATTTATTTCACTCATACTTTTCCCCATTGTTAGTAATTTATTGGAAATCTGAAAAGAGAAAAGTAATCAGTACATCAACTAAAGAAATACTAGTTCTGAATGAAATATTGCAAATGAAGTTTTTACATTATTATACATTCTATTACTTTTCATAGAAATGATAACTTCTGACTTGTTTTAATGATTCCATACTATATCATCATGTCACTACATTGCTCTCAATGGTATTTTGAGGTATTTGTAATCAAGTTTTATTGCCACTAATTATTTAAAACTGCTATGAAGTAAACTTTAACTGCAATTTTTTTAATGAACTTACATTGTCCCAGATACTGTGAACTAATTCATCTAATTGCAACAGCAATCCCACATATTAGATGCCACTGTTATCCCTATCTCATAATAATGAAGTTGAGTTCAGAAAATGGAAAAAATTTTTCCCAGTTATGTGTTTACTAGTTTACTAGCTCTGAATTAAAATCAGTCTCTTTAGTTCATCCTACTATATTCTTAAAAAAAAAGCTTCAAAGAATCCTCTTAAGAGAATAAAGATAAGCAATAAAAATAAATTCTATGGAATATTGATCTTTCTGATGACATATTTTGGTGAGCAGGTGAGAATTTACATCATCCCGTAATATTCCAAAAGGTATTTAGAACCAATATAATTTTGTGGCTCCACAGAGAAGATCTCGTTATGTATTCAGCATCAGTTTACACAGAGTAGATAAAAAGCAGATAGATACTCTGGAAAGAGCTTTACAAAGAGAGTTGGGTAACATTCCCTGAAATTTGACATTGGATATAACCATAATTAGCATCTTAAATTTTAAGATGCTTGCTATATATTTTGTTTAAATTGCCTATGAACCACAAATTTAGAAATGCTTTCATGACTGATATAGTTGCTCCTCACCAAAACTGAATTCTGAGGCAGCTGAGGGTACCTTTGTGCAGAAATGAAAGGAAGAGTATGCCTGAAGGAAGCTTACATAAACCTTGGTGCTTTAGAGCATCAAGAAAAAAACAGAAAGAAGGGACCTATTCCTTCCCAATGCCAAAAAGAAGAATATAGTAAGGGATTAAGGTCAGATTATATTTCTTACTCACTCTGGGTCAAATCAGCTACACTGTGGACCTTGAGCTCCATGATTTGGAGTACTCTAGATATTGACTAATCCCAAAGCTGTAGACAACTTCTATTTCATTCCTGGGTCTTTTAAGCTTCTTCTCTACCCTAAATAAAGAAAAATTGCCATAATAAATGTAATATATTTGGGTAAATACAAAGAAGAAAGGCCTTTATATGAAGTAACTATATCTCAATACTAAAAAAAAAAAAAAGCCATGATAGCAGTGCATGAATCCTGCTCTATTCCTCTACCACTTCAAAATGTCTCATTTGCCAAAATCAAACACACACTAAAAGTGTGAACTAAACAAGTCTAAACTAAATTTGGGTGGATTTGTACTTTTTAAAGTGATGATATAAGCAAAAAGTTTTAAAAAGGGAAATAAAATGATATATCATTTTACTCTCAAATCCTCTGTTCATTACTAATATTCAAAAAAACCAAAAGTTCAAAATATACTTGTGGACCAGAGTACCCAAGACTGCCAGCTGGTGATCTCTACATTCTTCTAATATAGGGATTATGTCTTATTTTGTAACACAGACCACAAAATCTGATAAATTATATATGTTTAATAAATATGTGCCTAACATTCATTGTTTCAGTGCACTAGAAAAAGTTCCAGCTGACTAAAGAACCAAAATATGTTTGCTTCACATGAGTACTTTTATTAGTTTGTTTAATTCATGAACATCACAAACTAGGATTTCTTGGTTACTAATGGGTTTTTAGAACAAATTTGTAATCCACATGTGTGATGCTATAGACTTTACTGAAAGCCTTCTTAGACACACTCCTGTCCCATCTCACCACTTCACCCTTGTTTTCTATTTCTCTCTATTTTATATTGTGAATGTTTTTAACACCTACATATAGCATGCCACCAAGCACATAAGCGCACCATTTACTGCCACTCAACAAATATTGGTTATATTTCATTAAATTTCTGACTCCTTTCTGAAATATAATACTTCTTTTTTTATAAAAACAATTCAAATAAAGAATATACCCCTCCCTGGAGAGGATCCTGAGAAGTTGATCTCTCTCTTCTTGCCATCACAGGGAAGAGGAAGATGACAGTGAAGTTACTCAGCCAAATTCTCCTTCACTGCCCCTCCCCACATCTTCTATCTTTAGGATAAAGCCATGTCGCTCTTGCTTCACATGCCTAGTGAAGTGTGTCTAAGAAACCCCAACAGGTAGTTTCTCAAAACTACTGTCCATTGTGAAAATAAAAATAGCTCTTCAGGTGTAAACAATCTTGGAAGTAGGGCTAAGAAAATAAAATTTTCAGTTGTGTTCCAAAGAAATGGAGAGAAAATGCAATGACTAGAACTTTATTGACAGTGTAAGGGACATTAAGAACTTAGGTTTCTGTAGCTGAGAGGAAAATGCCCATGGGACAACTCTGTGGTTTTCAATACTAAAAAGAAGTTTCTATCCTACAAATATCTAAGGATTTGGAAAAATAAATAAGGTTTACTAGCAAAACTTAAGACTGAGAGATGTGAGTTTAAATCTTCTGCTGAATGTCTACTTTCAGAAAAGTGTACGGTCATGTATTTTGCTAAGGCACAAAATAAATAATTACCTATGACGAAGTTAAAAAAAACATCATAGCATACTTTGATAGTATTTAAGTGTATTGTGTGTATAAATGTTACTATGTTCATTTTCATTATCTATTATGCATAGTCTAAAAGTTAAACTTTCCAATTCCATACCCCCCGTGACAAAAAGGTCTGAATATGCTAAGATTTTTGTCCTTTCAGTCTATATTACACTTTCCATCTAAATGTAGATCAGTTTCATTTGTAGAAATGAATTCCATATATTCTAAACCAGTCACATGCAACATGATAAAATCCTGACAACTAAATCTTCACTCCAAATTCCTACCAACCTCAGGAACATACACATGAATAAAGTTTGAGTCAAAGAAACAGAAATCTGGGGTCCTAATGTGTAATTCTGCTTAAAATTATTCTCCTAGAAGAAAAAAAAAATATGAAGACCATGAGAGAAGGGCTTTGCACAGGACTGCATCTGTGAAAGCTCCATGTTTGATAATTTTGTTCTCCTTAGAGGTTCCATAATTAATACGTGGAACTTTACTAAACACTTCAGAAGATTATGTGGACAAATGTGATATTACAACAGGAAAATGTGGTAATAAACATTTACCAAGTCTTGGTGCCTATCCATCATTTAATTCTTATAGAAACCCTATTAAGAAATCTCTGTTAACTCCATTACTTAGATTAAATTGATTCTGAGGAGCCACACAACTTGTCTGCAGTAACATAGTAACCATATCTCCTGAATGCAAGTCAAGAGCTTGTTATACTACCTTATACGTTTATTATCACAGAAAGACCCATCAATAATAAAGAAAAATGGATGACGAACACATGGTGGAATTTTCAGGGGTGATAACAGACTAGTGGGAACTAGTTGTTGAAAAGCAAGAGGTGACAAGGTCAGGAAGAACTAAAACACATCAGGGCAGAGGATCTTTTCTGTACGAGCATGTTCTGGTTGCACCTGCATGTGCCACTCACTGGCTATGAGGACCCAAATCCAGTGGTGTATGATATATACCTCGGTCAGCCAGCTCAAAGATACACATCAGACCCTGTAATCTTTAAACTCTAATAAGCAGCTCCTGTATTACAGCTTGCTAGATGGTCTCAAAGATAGTTTATATCTTACTCTATTTGGAGGAATCTTACCTGATGACAGAACTATTGCCACTTGGCTGACAAATGTTTCTTAAAATATTTTTCTTCAAGTCAAATCAATTCACAAGAGCATAAGAAAGGAGGACAGACTCTATTTTTAATAGAATGCCATTTTATGGAGACCATTTCAATAACTTAGCACTGTTAGCAACTGAAACTACTATAATAAACTATCTTGAAAAAAAGAATACAGAAATATGATGTGTTTATAATCTAAATTGGCTCTGTTTGAATTCAGCCATAAATGGCTTATCTGTATTTGTATTTAAAAAAAAGTTTTGCTACAAAAACATTTATAATGTTAAAGTTTTGAAGAAGGACAAAAAAAAGAGTATTTTTATAACTGCCTTTAAACCTCTTGATCCCGAGGTAATCACCTTGTGGGAAATTTGGTTCACAGCAATCACAGGTCATTTGTGGTACTTAATTATATCTCACTGTAAATTTTGGATGAGGATGATTTAAGACCCTTAGTGCTGCGGGAACTCTGCTGTACTCACATTAATGAGTGTAGCCAGCCCTATTCTTCCTAGGTGGTTATGTTTTCTTTTTTCTTTCTTTCTTTCTTTCTTTTTTTTTGGGGGGGTGTGTTTTTCAGTACTGACGATTGAATTCAGGGACATTCTAACTGGTACACTCTCAGCCCTTTATTTTTTTTATTTTGAAACAGGATCTCAACTAAGTTGCTGAAGGACTAATTAAATTGCTGAGGCTGGCTTCAAGTCTCCTATCTCAGCCTCCCAAGGACTAGAATTACAGGCGTGTACCATCATGCTGAGCTTACCTGGTTAAATTTCAAAATATTTACTGGGCCTTGCTAGAAAAGCATCACTTTAAGCACAGCTTACAATAGTACCAGCATGCTTATCCTCCATTTTTCACTAATGAAAGAAATGTCCTACTCGTTTAGTCAAATGATCCAATGATTACAGCTCAGCAAACAAAGAAAAATACCTATGAACCCTCTAATAAAGTGAGTGGAAAGAATAATTCAAATATACTCCAGTAGCTGAAACTCACTTCTGTTTTCTTCTGTGAAATCTATAGCCCTAAATTCTTCTGCAATTCTGGGATCCTACTCCAAGTTTTATAAGTGGACTTCAAAATGTACATACAACCCACATCATCTGTGACCCTGCATGCAGTTGTATAAATCCTGCACTACATAATTTTAGAAATGTCAGTCATAGACATGAATAAGTCATAGACATGAATATTTATAATCAGTTTATATTTATAATCAGTTTATAAATTGATAAGTTTACAAATTGATAAGTGACATAGTACATGGGAGTTTTCTCATAAAATCAGTTTAATATGATATTTTTCCAACTGAAACAGTCATGTTTTGAAAAGATGACATATTTTCTAATTCATACTAAAACTACATGTATTAGCAGTTATCCTGTCAGGAACCACTAATTCAGATAAGTTAGTTAAACTAATCATTATTTGTTATCATTATACATATAATCATTTTATATATAAATAAAACACATTTATATATGTAAATAAAACAAAATCTTGCTTTTTTAATTAGAAAGTTATTTACTATACATGGGAATAAAAGACAACCACAGACTCTCAAATCTCTTAGAAAAATGATTTAAATAATTTTTCTACAATTCTTTTAAAAAACTAGACTTATCATTATATCAGTTTTGTCACTGCACATTTATAGGCCAATAAAAGGTCACAGAGACTTCATCTCCTCAGAGACCACTTTTTAAATTAGAAAATTTTTATTCTAATATACAATTTAAGAAACACGTGTACAAAGAAGTTATTTAGTTTCATCTGTATCCAGAGAAGAAAGAACAGAAGTGAAAAGGCGGATAGGCAGGTAGAAGATGGATGAAAAAGGAAGGGAGGGACACAAGGAGGGGGGGAAACTGTAGAAGGGATAGCAAGAAACATAAGTGAGGCTGAAAGTGTAGTGAGTTCTCAGGTCTGTGGAGAAAGCTACTTGGCATGCTAAGCGGACATGGTTCACTCTTCACAGATCCTTTTTCATTATCCCTGCACTTTCCAACAGTTCACCAGAGGTTTAGCTGTTTATTTGATGTCAGTAACACAGTGATCACAGTGACTTAGCTGAATAAAATAAATCTAAGCCAAAAATAAAGAGTAAACTGCTTTATTTATTAATTTATAGGTTAAATTTATAATTTAACTTTAACTATATTAATTTAACTTTAATATAATTTACCTTCAACTATACTGATTTATAGGTTACATTTACAGCTGTGAGGCCAGTGCTCCACCACAGCCCAAGTAAACTACTTTTGGTATTGGTATGATATCAAACTTTAAGATATTATTATATGGACAGATGTGGACCAACAAAAACCAGAAAAGTTTACACTCTAATTTCATGTGTGTGTGTGTGTGTGTGTGTGTGTGTGTGTGTATGTGTGTGTGTGTGTGTTACTGGTAATGGAACCCAGGGGCATTCTACCTCCGACCTACATCCCTAGACCTATTTTTTATTCTTTATTTTTTAAACAGTTTCATTGAGTTTCAAAGGGACTCACTAGGTAGCTGAGGCTGTCCTCAAACCGTGATCCTCCTGTCTCAGGTTTCTGAATGCTGGAATTACAAGTGTGTGCCACCACATCCAGCTTTACAATCTATTTTACACAGAAGTATTTCAATAAGAAATAAAGCCCAGCACACTTAGCTATTGTAAAATAGTTGATGGCATCCATTTTTTAAAAATAATGCAATGTAGAGTAATTAAGTCAAACCAATCATCATAATCCCAATTTGATCCAATCAATAAATAATATATAGGTAAGTTATTAAGGAATATCTTAGTCATTAACTTAATCAAAACATTGTCTTAAGCAATGTGTTATTTTGTAGGGTTTCTAGAGGTACCAATTTGAATATAAAAAATAACCATAATGGTTGTTTAAATAATTAAGTCGTGCACTATTCTCTACCCTTCTTTCTCTCTCTTACACACACACACACACACACACACACACACACACACACACTCACAGAGCATCTTTTGGTGATGATTTATCTCATTTTCCACAGTGCTCCTATATACCTAAGTGTGAAAAAAGCTTTGAAGAATCCATGTCCCTGGTGAATGTCGTCATGGAAAACTTCAGAAAGTACCAACATTTCTCCTGCTACTTTGACCCAGAGGGAAATCAGAAGAGCGTCATTTTAACCAAACTCTACAGTTCCAACGTGCTGTTCCATTCACTCTTCTGGCCAACATGTATGATGGCTGGGGGCATGGCGATTGTCGCCATGGTGAAACTCACACAGTACCTCTCCCTACTCTGTGAGAGGATCCAGCAGATCAATAGATAAAGACCAAAAGGGATGAAATAGTTTTCTTTAAAGCTCAAATATTGTTTTCTTTCATTCTTCACCAAAGAACCTTAAGTTTGTAATGTGCAGTCTTTTATGAGTTCCTTAATATATTATTATATGTAGAGCAATAATGCAAAAGCTGTTCTATATGC
The DNA here is from genome assembly GCF_963383645.1 of Muscardinus avellanarius. Taxonomy (NCBI): domain Eukaryota; kingdom Metazoa; phylum Chordata; class Mammalia; order Rodentia; family Gliridae; genus Muscardinus; species Muscardinus avellanarius. The sequence continues at coordinate 96,007,883 of NC_137790.1, read as the reverse complement.
AAATATGATGTCTTTATTATTCAGGAGAAGATATTTTATTTTGGGTTGATTGGTTGATTAGTTGGTTGTTTTAATGATCTTGTTTTGATGCTGGAACTAGTACATCTTTCTCTCCTTTCACCAAATCAGGGCTCAGCTATTTATTTGCCAAGCTATCTGGAGGAATATAGACAATATCCATGTGAGAAGATTTGTGTTCTGAAATATCAGATCTCTTGAAGATAAGATTTTTTCATCATTTATCGTTTACTAAAGCTACAGCCAAAAATATATTTTTCTTTTATCATTCTAAATTGAGCTATGTAGCAAGTGAAGAGACAGGATTTCCTAGTTAAAGGGTTGTTAAGCATTTTCCTTGTATTTTTACCATTTCACTAAAAAGCAAAGGAAGACCAGCCGTGGTGGCGCACACTTGTAATCCCCGCACTTGGGAGGCGGAGACAGGAGGATCACGCAGGTTCGAAGCCAGCCTTGCTGGCTTAAGAGAACCTGTTTCCAAATTTAAAAAGTATAAAAATAGGTCTGGGAGTGTAGCCCAGAGGTAGAAGGGTTCCCAGGAACCCCAGTACCACCAAAAAGTAAAGTAAAATAAAATAAAATAAAATAAAATAAAATAAAATAAATAAAAAGCAAATGAAGATTCCAGCCAGCTACTTTCTTTCATTACATATTTACAACTTTAAATTTTTAACTAATTTCCAAAATAAACTGTTTTATTGGCCAATTCTATCGTATCTTCTTCTGATTTAAATAGAAAGTTAACAGAGCCCTTTTCCATTTAAGACCCACTACTGTGTGAAGAAATATTTAGAGAGAGTCTTATTACCTGTGAACTAACTGAATGAATGTTGGTAGGTATTCCATTACAGTCCAGGAAAGTCTATGTAACTAAATATTTGCGTGAAAATCTTTACCTAACTTCAAGTGAACTGCTAGATGTAAAAATTAATATGCTGCTTGCTGATAAAGACTTGTTTCAATGGGTAAATTAACATGTTGTAATACTGCTTTTTGGAGATTTTTTTTAATTAAGCTAAAGAATGTGTGGTCTGTCTTTTAACAAGTGTCCCCTATTGGGATTTTAGAGCTATGAACACAGAATATGTCTCCTTTACACGTTTTATTTTTCTATTTACAATTCCCTATTTTGTTGTTATATTTTATACACTGAATAGGCCTTTTTTCTTAAGACACATTTGAACTGAAAAACAAATTTAAAGGAAGCCTTTCTTCACATTGCTATTTACTTACTGTATTGGGGGAGTAAGGGATTGGTTTGAAATAAAAAGCATTTCATCTTTTATTTAATGTCAGTATCAAAAAGAGAATATAAACATATCTTTTTCATCTATATTCAAGTACCTTTTGTAATGTAGTATCAAAGTTTTTTAGGTATTACAAAATTTTACAAATCACTTGTGGAATGAATGGTAAAGCTAATCTGATAAAGTGAAAATTATTCTGCAATATTGTAATTCATAGTTTGAATTTTCATAAGCAAATAAATCCCTAAGGTGTAAACAGCACTTCAGATGTTTAATTATTTTTTTTTAAATTCATTAAATCACAAGATTTGAATACTTCTTGCATTCCGAACTGGCTAGCCCATGGTAGTCAGAAAACTTGTAACTCACTATCTTTAAAGGTATTTTAAAAGATTTTATAAACTTTCTTTTTTTACACCCAAACACATACACACATATTGTAATATACACAATACTGTAAACATTTGGGAAACTATTCCTACTCTACCTTAAAATCTTAATTATACACATGTTCAGATGTAGACCCTCATTATGAATATGACATGGTTAACCTGGACAACCATTGGTGGGAGGGGGGAAGGGAAAACGGGGGCTGGGGGGAGAGGACACCAAATATAGTTTAAATGTATACTATTTATGTTCAATAATAAAATTGTTTAAAAAAAGTCTTAATTATAAAGATAGCAAAGAAACCTTTGGGACTATGAGGCTAAATTGAAATTTTGCAAATTAAATTATTAGATATGAGATTTTTTAAAAATTTTTCCTCTGAATTTTTTTTTTAATTTTCAACATGTTTTAGATAAAAATGTTGAAATCTGAAAATAATGACACCAAAAAGATATGAATCCTAATACAGCAATAGCGCATTTAGTAATTTGGGTGTATACACAACTAAGTGCTCATTATCAACGGAAAAAGACTTGGGGCAATTAATAACATCTTAAATACTTTGCATATGTTAACTAATTTAAGCTTTATAACAGCCCCCTTAAAGGGAGCATTATTATTGCCTCATACTACAAATGAAAATGTTGAAATGCAGAGATATGAAATCACTTCCCCAAGGTGGCAGAGATAGCAAGAGCTGGAATGAGAGCCATGACGTAGCTTTCCCATGAAGGTAGCCATTTCCATGGCTTTGGGGTCTCTGGTTACAATGAGTAATTCTGAGGTTTGTCAGTGATAGTAAGAATGAATAAGAAAGAGCATGGAACTAGAAGTTTTGTTCAAGATAAAATGACTAAGCTTCTCATTCTCTTAACTTCTTTGACTGTAAAGTTAGGCAGACAGGCCAGCTCGTCCCTCATGTCTCCTTAAACATTAATATCCCATGCAAGATGTGTGGAAAAAAAGAATGAACGCTATCCTGCAAACTTCAGAGCACAGGTCTGATTCTCAAGTAGAATTTGTACATATTAATCTATAGATTTAAATAGGAGGCTCGCTGCTGATATTCCCTGTAAGTATCTTGCCTCCTTAGGGCCCAAAGTCTTATCTTTGCCAGAAGCAGAATTCTGAGTCTCCACATTTTTCAAGGAGAATGATTTCACCAAATGTTATGAATGTCTATGCTTCCAGATCACTTTCATTATCCAATTGGCACATCCTTCCTAAAAATTTATTGATTTCAGATTGTCCAAGTTGCCATTGTTTTAAAGTCCAAAAATGATAAATGAACCAATGTCTGCTTGCAAACTGCTGTAATAAAAATATATATATATGTTTCTGTAGAAAGCTACTGGAAAAACACCAGCTGAGAGTACTATGTAGGCAATCGTAAATGCTTTTGATGTAGACCACGTGACACTTAAGATATCTAGAATTCTACCCTTTTCCCATGGCTGTGAATGACAAAAAAAAGTACTTAAGCATGGCACTTATAAAACAAATATTATTTTCAGTATATCAAGCCATAAACACAGAAATTATATACATAGGAATTATTATCACATTCCTGTGTGTAAGTGATCTTGACACTGGAATTATTGTATTGACATTAACAGAGAGATCTACAGAATAGCAAAATAAGATGACTAATTCACTGAAGTGAATTAAAACAATAATTTTAAGGAAATTATATGTTATAACACAATTATAGTAAAATTGATTCCACTTCTCCAACAAAATAATGAAATGAACAGTGTTCAAAAAGGCATGGTAGAAACCAGGCATGGTGGCGCAAGCTTGTGAGTTTCAAAATAAAGAATAAAAAATAGGGCTGGAGGTATAGCTTGGAGGTAGAATGCCCCTGGGTTCCATCCCCAGTACCACAAAAAAGGCACTTAAATCATAAAAGTCTTATAATTGTACAACAGCCACTCCAATGTATGTACCACATGGGGATTTGACTCAAGGAACATAGTTTCAGGACTCTTCTGAAAAAGTTATCTGCATGACACTTATATTTGGCTACACAAACAACTTCTGAGCTGAATCTCTTTTGGCCTTGTATATTTGCATCACCTGTAAGGATTTATTCAAGTATCCCTACTGCATCTATACTGCATCTATATTAAGAATGAGTTTGCAATCTACTAAAAGGTTTGAAAAAACACTAAAAAAAATATAGAATAGCAGTTAGGTCTCTAATCCACATGGGGAATTAATTTCTACAGAGTTACTATGAGTCTTAACTGGATATATATATATATAAAATGCTCAGTATTATATATAGCTTATAATAGATGGTTACTGAATAGTTATCACTATTAATAATAAAATGTAGAAGTATTAATAGGATTAGCATAAGTATGAGCAGTTTATAGTCTATTTTTGAGGTATAAACCTGTAAAATATTGTTTTTCCCCAAACTCACACAAATACATAAATCCTTGTTATAATAAGACATCCCATGAAGACCCACCTCAAAAATATAAATAGCACTTACTACTACCACCACCCTGGAGACTAAATCCTAACATATGAAACTTTAGGGGACATTCATTTTCATCTAAACTACTGTAGTTACCACCTGAATCCTGTCACTGATGAAATAGGTCAGCTTTTAATGCTAGAAAATTTTACTGATAGCAAATTAAAACCTGCCGCCCTGAAATATATACCTACCAAATACACACACAATAGAATCAACACTCCTGCTGCTAACCTATTTTAGTCATATCATTTTATTGAAAAAAAATTATGAAGGGGTGGAGAAAGAGTAACTTCCATTTGTCTAGAAAATAAGACAATAGAAAACAACCAGTTCCACCAGAATTGTTAATGTAAAGGCAAATATATCAAATTAGAATAAATGATATCATCTTTAAATGGTTTAAGATATATTCATAAGAATCTAATGCTCATTAGTGAATTAATGTGCTCACTGAATCAGATGGCACATGAGCTTGTTCTTTCTTTCTTTCTTTCTTTCTTTCTTTCTTTCTTTTCTTTCTTCTTTCTTTCTTTTTGGTGGTACTGGGGTTCATGAAAGCCCTTCTACCTCCAGGATACACTCCCATACCTATTTTATACTTTTTATTTGGAAACAGTGTCTCTTAAGCCAGTGCTGCTGACTTCGAACCTGCGTGATCTTCCTGTCTCAGCCTCTCAAGCACAGGAATTACAAGCGTGCGACATCACGCCTGCCCGGCACATGAGTTTTAATACTGTCTTTCTCAAGTATAATTTAGCTTTCTTCCTTTTTTTCTCTTTCTTCTTGTGGTACTAGGAAATGAACTCAGGGCCCTGTATATTCTATGTTTTACCACTGAGCTGCACCCTGACCCCTTTTACTTTTAATTTTGAAACAAAGTCTCACTAATTTACCCAGGCTGGCTTTGAATCTGGGATCCTCCTGTCTCAGACTCCTGAATACTGGGATTACTGTTGTGTGCCACTCCACCCAGCTGAATTTGGCTTTTTAAAAGGTAAAATTGTCTAAAATTCTACATTGTGCTCATTTTTAGTTTTATGATAACCAGAGTAAGATTACTTAAGAGCATAGATGTGCTCCTAACAAAATGTTTTTATCTTGGCTAAGTATCATTCTTCAAGGCAATAATAAGGAATTAGAAGAATATAGCAATATGTGAATTCCAATTGTTAAAAATATTCATTTCATATTTTCAGTAAATAAGAGATGCAGGAATATTTGGAGTTTAGTGGAAGACAAGAAGCTCACTTAGAGGTGGTAGGAGAAAACAGAGAATTTGTTAGTATCTAATGAACACTGCTATCCACTAAATTAAATTTTAAAAATTCCAAATATATTATCACTACTCTCTCTTTTAAACTAGTTTTGTTATCCTTTGGTGTCAAGGAATATCTATTTTCCTAGCACAGAAGATTCAATTGCCCCCATTCCCTGCTTGTTTTAGAGTAAATTAATTTAAGGAATATATGAAAAGATGAGTTTTTCTACATACATCATAACATTTAAACATATCAAAGTCAATCACTAAGCCAAACATAAGGACAGAGAGAGGAAGGAATGAGGAGAGAATTGGAGAAGGGCTACATGAGTGATGTGTACATGTATGCCTCTACCATCTTATACATTAAGATGTATGACTATAATGCACAATAAAAAAGAACATTACATAAGAATTAAAGTGAAAAATTAGCACTACAAAGGATAAAATTATCATAGAAATAGTAAAGATCATACTTATTTTGAAAAAATAATATATTTATTATTAATGAAACCTTACTCTTTTCCACTAGCATTAAGCCTAATTAACACAATATACCTTTGAGATACAGTTCTACTGTAGCTTGGCTATGTATCTAAGACATCAAATCTAATTTGAAAATCCATTTTAAGGGAAAAAAAGCATGATAGTGAGAAATGCTATCTCACAAGAAGATGACCATTGTTAAATATCATACTTTTATATGTATGTATTTGTCCTATAAAGTATATATTAAAATACATATTTATCTCACACACTCAAAAGAAATTGATTCTTACTTGAACTATTGTCATACATGAATTAACAGGAAGTATTATCCGTCATCTGCAACATTATGGCTCCTTCAATACCTAAACATTCATATGGCACCTTTGATTCAGATCTGTTGAAATTCCTAAGTCTTCTCTAGTAAGAGCCATCAAATTATGTCTTTTATTTGTTGCTTTGTAATTCTAACACTTTCTACCAAGGGGCTACAAATGTTGACAACTCATGTCCTTTTCAAGATAGGTAAGGAAAACACAACAGACCTTCCCTGTGTCACTGTTGAGAATGACAAATGTATCATTACAGAACAATTAATAGTGTGTGTCTCAAGCCAGGTGTGTTGGTGAATGCTTGTAATCCCAATACTTGGGAGGCTGAGACAGGAGGATCATGGTTTGCATACAGCCTCAGCTACTTAGTGAGGCCTTCTGCAACTTAATTAGACCTTGTTTCAAAATAAAGAATAAAAAGTAGGGGTTGGGGTATAGTTTGGAGGTAGAATGCCTCTAGATTTCATCCTCAGTACCACAAAAATAAATTAGTGTGTGTCTCTAATCAAAAGCAGTCAACTGTTATAGCTAACTTTTAGCAATACTGAGAAGATAAGGAATTTAGACTGAGGACTCACTGTGTATGGCAACCATATCCTCTTCCTTTCAATAGTTTTGATAGATGTGGAATTCGATGACAATGCTACACTTACATCCTCCCCAAAAAGTCATAATCATCTGGGAAATTTCAGCTCTTTTTAGAAAAAGAAAGCATTCTAAATACAGCCCAGGGATTTGCCAACAGAAATCCCAAGAGTCAGATCCAGCTTGGCCAGCGAAGCCTCTTATAGCAGAATGGTTTTGTGATAAAACCAACAAAAAAGCTTTCCCTTTTCCAACTGTCACTTTAAAAATGCTACACTATCTGGATGAATAAACAACCTTTTGAAAACACTAACAATGCTGAAGTTTGCCTGGCAAATATCCAGACTGTTTAGAAGATTCCATTGGGTGTGTTTAAAAAGCCACATATCCAAATCACCCAACAGTGGAAATCAACAACTATCTCCTCTTTTAGGAAGGAAGCATTATCAATAGACAACCAGAAATTGCCAGCATTTACCACTGAAGTCAATTCAGAAAAACTTCATGGAGAATTGAAACATAGGAGCTCTTTGGAAGACTAGGTAAAGCAAACAATTTAGTTTGCTTTGGAATCAATGGTGTCCAAGATCCCTGAGCAGCAGTCCCTGGAAAAATTAAAGGCCATCTTCACATGGTGACTTTCCCCAAACACTTCTGTATTGTAGAAATTAGTAAATGAAAGCCAGTCATCTAGCAAGCTGAAAGAAAGAAGACTTTCATTCAACCAGGAATTGTGGACCAGTCTTTACAAAGGCTTACATGGAGAAAACTAGCCATTTTGCTGTTGCCAGATGACTTGGATCATGGAGTGAGCTGGACCTGCAGGTTTCTTTCCCTCTGATATTCCCATTCTCAGCCATTCTAGTCAAAGGCCACCACCAAGTTCCAATTTCTTTCATACCTGTGAGCTTTTGCATTTACCATGTTCTCTGCTGCAGACTGGTCTCCCTTCTCTCCACCAGGCTAGATTATCCTCTTCTTAAGGTTTAGCTCAAGCTTATCTGTACCATATAGTGATCTCTCATCTTCTTAGGCCCATCTATGCTTCACTAACACAGTATGCTATTGCACCCCTCTGTAGAACCACATATAAACCGCATCACAGTTTTGGCTTATTCTGGCGCCTTTGTAAGATTCTCGAAAGTATAGACTTATTTTATTTTGTTTTGTTTTTATATTCTCATACCCTAGTCCAATATAACTCCTGGCAAACAGGAGGGGATCAATAATGTTACAGAAATGAATAAGTATGCAGGATTTATTGAATTATTAATAAAAAGTGTAAGCAAATTTAATAGAGTTTTTGCAGTGTGACCTGAAAATCCTCCCAAAACGCAAAATACCTAGAAAACCACCATTAGAAATCTATTCATTTAGCTGGGCATGGTAGCACAGGCTTATAATCCCAGCATTTGGGAGGCTTAGACAGAAGGATCCGGGTTTGCGGACAGCCTCAGCTACTTTAGTGAGGTCCTTTGCAACTCAGTGAGACCCTGTTTCCAAATAAAGAATAAAAAACAGGGCTGGGGTGTAGCTTGGAGGTAGAATGCTCCTAGGTTTCATCCTCAGTACTGGAAAAAAAATCTGTTAATTTGCATATAGAGTCTTGTAGTCTAACAGTAAAAATAGCACCCAGAATAATGCCATCTAATTTGCCAATAATCTCAGCCCAGTAATGTACCTAGAATCATTCATCATTCCAGAAACCTAAGAGCACGGATACAAAGGAACTTAAAAGGTATGTTATGATAGGACACAAGGTCTTAAGCTTATAGAATGGAATAATTCCCCAGAAGAGTAAGTAAATTAGTCTAAACAAGTCATTGAACATACATGTATTGGCATCATTCAGGCCCAAGTTGGATCCCTGGTCTTGCCACCCACTAGCTGAGAAATTTGGGGAAATATGCTTAAAATGTGCATCAGTTTTTCCATCTGGAAAAATGGAATTGTAATATATAAATCAAATAATTAAGTGAGATAATATGTAAAATCTTTGGCAAATGTCTCGCCCATAATAAATATTCATGAAATGACTGCAAGTATTTTATGATGTCTATTAATAAAAGACAGAAACTATTATTATATTTTTAGGATTATGCATGAAGAATTAAAGACAAAGGTAGAAATATGGGCACAATGTAACCCCCCCAAAAAAAATTTTTTTTTGGTGGTATTTGGGGTAGAACCCAGGAGCTTTTCTACCTCCAGGCTATACTCCCAGACCTATTTTATATTTTATTTGGAAACAGGTTCTCACTAAGTTGCTGAGAGCCTCACTCAGTAGCTGAGCCTGGCTTTGACCCTGCAGGATCCTCCTGTCTCAGCCTCCAAAGCATGGGGATTAAAAGCGAGCACCACCATGCCACGCTAAAAAAAAAAAAAAAAAAAAAAAAAAATTCTTAAAACAAACTTTATCTCTCCTAAAGTATTTCCTAGGCCTGGCCCCAGACAATAGCACTGCCCGGTGATATCTCTGATCTAAATTAAGTTCCAGAGAGATTTAAGAATACCTCTCTTGCCAGGCGTGGTGATGCAAGCTTGTAATCCCCTTGCTTGGGAGGCAGAGACAGGAGGATTGCTTATGGTTGAAGCAAGTCTCACTGGCTTAAAAGACCCTGTTTCAAAATAAAAAATATAAAATAGGTCTGGGAGTGTAGCCCAGAGGTAGAAGAGTTCCATCCCAGTATCACCAAAAAGAAGAAGAAAAAAAAAAAAAGAATACCTCTCTCAAGAAAAGACTGGGGATGAAAAGTCAAGAGACTCATGTAGAATATCATCACATTTTCCAGTTTCTTTGGGAGAGAAATCTCAATGAAGAATTCTTATCTACTCCCCACGTGGTGAAAGAAGGGATTCAGTACTTGTATTGACCCTTGTCATATATATCTACAATCTTACAAATGTGTGTGTGTGTGTATGTGTGTGTGTGTGTGTGTGTGTGTGTGTGTGTGTGTTTTCTGGGAATTGAGCCAAGAAGCATTCCCCAGCCCTTTATTATAATTTTTGCTTGTTTGGTTTTTGTAGGGTAATTTATAATACTGGAGATTGAACCCAGAGGCATTCTACCTCAGAGGTATGCCCCCAGCCCTATTTTTTATTATTTACTTTTGAAACAGTGTCTCATTAAGTTGCAGAAGGCCTCACTAAGTAGCTGAGGCTGGCTACATACCTGCACTACAAGCATGTGTCACCACTTCCAGATATTATTATTAGTAGTATAATTATTATTATTATTATTATTATTATTATTAATTACTACTACTACTACTACTACTACTACTACTACTACTACTACTATCTCAGCCTCCTAAATACTGGTGTTACAGGCATACACCACTATGCATGACCTGTTCAGAAATTCTTTAAAAACTAAAAGCATAAAATCATCTAACTGGGAATGCATCTATCTGAATTTAAGGGTTCCAAAAACATGCCAAATAAAATTAGGGGTGCAGGAAGAAACAAAATGAATGAAGCACATGCTTGAACCAGAATCAAGAAACAAGGCTCTAACTGGTCATGCACCTTAAGTATGCTCATTTCTTTGAAGAGGAATTACCCAGCATTTAATTTAACTTCAGATTAAGAACATAAATGAGAGGTACTATTTAGAAAATGAAAATAATGTTTTCTAACTTCTATCTCCAGCAAACTACAGAAGAAACTCACCTAGTCTGTGACAACTGTCATCACACTGGAAACATTTTTATTTTCCCAAAAAAAGAAAAGATGTCTGATGATGACCACCATTTTCTCTCTGTGATGGTACACTTCCTGCTTTCACAAAAGTAATTTAGATACTCAAAAAACCTGGTGCTGATTGGAAAGAGCTCCAATGAAGTGATCTCTCTCTCTCTCTCTCTCTCTCTCTCTCTCTCTCTCTCTCTCTCTCTCTCTCATAAATAGTTTATTCAAGTTTCCCAAAAAGAGCACATCTGCTTCCTAAATGAGTCATTATGTCCTTTCATTCTTTAAATGAGGAGAGAGAATGTATAGGAAAGAGGCTTTAGAAATTGTCCCTTTTCATAAATAAGTCATTACTGATTTCTACCACAATTAAAACAGAATAAGTAAACTCTATTTATTAGAGGAAATTATCAGAATGGAAATGTTTTTCCCTGAAACAAAATTACTGATATAGCCAGACATCAGTATAATTGACTTGAAATTAGTTTAAAAAGCAAAAAACTGAAGAACACAACATAGAGTGTGTTGTGCCGTAATCTGGAACTCATCCATTCCACCAGCACTTGCCATATGCTTAAAAAGGGGGAGAACATATTGCCAGCCACAGAAGAAAATAGCATCCCTTTCTGTTTTGTGTGTCCATAACCTGCCTTCAGGCTGTTTGGCTGAGTTCTGGCTGAACCTATTCTGAAGATATCACAAGGACTTTACTCTCATCACATATATGCCACTTGTCAGGCTTCCCCCCACAAAATAAACAAATAGAACATGTTACAAAACATGTAATAAAATATGTCACAATTTGTCACATATAAGACCTGCAACATTTTCCAAATGTCAGTGTCATCTTCTGGCAAATAAGATAGGGAAGAAGCGATTTTTTTTAGTCCTGGCCAAAAATTATGGTGCTCCCCTTTCCTGACATGATTTACATGGTATTTGGGGAGTGCCTTCCCCAGATCATAAATAGTGGGAACAAAACCCCTCAGAAAGATTTGCTGTGGGTATATTCAGGATGTCGACTGAATAAATGTGAATTATTAAAGCCTGAAACTTCATTATATGGAGTTGGGCTGGGTGCTAAGATAGGTCAAAAATAACAGACTTAGAAAAACAACCCAATACCAGCTGAGCTGCTGGGAATTCATCTGCAAAGCAAGCCCTACTTTGAAAAGTAGAATCCATCTAGTGTCACTAATTCCTGTGTCCAGTCATTATATTGGGTATCTGTCTAATTATCAGTGAACAAATATAAATTAAATAAAAAATATTATGCATCATGATTTGGCATATGCAAGGTTTCTACAGTATAAAAATACTTTTCTTGGGAGTATCTAAATGATTCAATATCATTCCAATATATTTTAGGAGACTAGCCTGTGATAGAAAAAGCATTGGATGTGGAGTCAGTAGACCTAATTTCTGGTTCAACCTGCTCCTTTTCCAGCTAACGAATTAAGTACCCCAACCTCTCTGTGCACCTCAGTTTTCTCTCTTATAATATCATAAGGAAAATAAGATCTTTTTCTGAAAACTCCAGATGACTATTAGGAAGTTCAAATGATATACAGAGTATAAAAATATTTTATACACTGTACACAGCATTTTTTCTTTTGTCAAGCAACCATTCCTAGGGCTTTAAGATCTTCACATATCAACGGATGTTCTGAAATTTGTATATCTAGATGTGGCCTCTTTCTTAAATCTCAGAGCTCTATCTCTTAGAAGGATATGTTTTTAAAAACTTTTCATACACTAATATAAAAAAAACCCACCATGTTCTTACTAAGTGAAGAAAGTAGGAGAGACACCAATATATAGAGTGTGTCTCAAGTAAGTAGAATACTGCAAATACTAATCAGCCTCTTTCCCCAGACATCCATCAGTGCTCAAGGGGCTCAGGAACCACCTGGCCATGGTAGCAGGGATGGAGGTTGTACATGGATTCAGCAGCAGGGATTCTTACTCTCCATGACTGATCTGGCTACAAAATCTGATGATGGCCAATTTCTCACTAACAAAGACCAGCACTGAGACCCAAAAATCACACCATTCCCTGGTAGTTAGTCAGCTACCTGGTGGCATTTGATTATATTGAACCATTTCCCTCATGAAATGTGCAACACTTTGTTCTTTACAGAATAGACACATACTCCAAATACAGGTCTGTCTGCCCTGCATGCAATGCTTCCACCAAAACCACCATCCCTGGACTTACAGAATGACTGATACACTCGAGTTCCCCACAGCATTGCTTCTGGTCAAGAAACTCACTTAACAGCAAATGAAGTGTGGTGATGGAGCTATGCACATGCAAGTCACTGGTTTTTCTACACTCCCTACCATCCTGAAGAAGCTGGCTTAATGAACTTTTTTTTTTTTTTTTTTTTTTTTTTGGTGGTGCTGGGGTTCCTGGAAGCCCTTCTACCTCTGGGATACACTCCCAGACCTATTTTTACATTTTTATTTGGAAACAGGGTTTCCTAAGCCAGCGTGCGTGGCTGGCTTCCAACCTGGGTGATCCTCCTGTCTCTGCCTCCCAAGCGCAGAGATTACAAGCGTGCAGCCACCATGCCCGGCAAACTTTTGAATGACATTTTGAAGAGTCAGTGACAATACCAGGCAGCTGTCAATTCTCTGTAAGGCCGAGCAGTGTTCTCCAGAATCTTATATATGTTCTGGATCAGTGTCCAAGTTTCTCTAATAATCAGAATTCATAGGTTCAGGGATCGAAGAGTGGAAATAATAAGTATCACTCAATATTAGCTATAGTCATCCACTAGCAAAAGTGTTGCTGCTCATTCCCATGGCCTCACATCCCCAGTAGACCTCTGCTTTATAGATCTAAAGGTCTTAGCTTCAAAGGAAGGAATACTTCCACCAACAGTTATTTCAGTGACTTGGAAGTAAAGACTTATAGCCCATCACTTACTCCTCATGGCTCTGAATCAATAGCCAAGGAGAAAACCATGTCCTACCCAGGGAAATGAATTCTAATTACCCAGGGGATAAGGAGTTGATACTTCACAGGAAAGTCTAGGCAGATAAGGCCTTGGGTTGTCTTTAGTACAACTATGTTCTTTGATTAAAACAAACAAACAAAAAAAAATTAGAGTCCTCCATGTGCACGTGTAAAGAAACAGTGACCCCTGCTTGGTAGAGGGAGGCACTCCCACCCTGTCTGGAGACCTCGGGCCACACTTGCCTTTCGCGGCCTCAGTCAGCACTTCAGCTCCCTGCTCTAGGCGAGACTGGCCTAGGGGTTGAATGGCCCGAGCTGAGGGCAGCGAGGAGGACAGCATTGATAGCGAGGGTAGGAGGCAGGGAAGATGAAAAGTAGCCGGATCATGCTGAGAGATGTAACACCACACGATATTATACAGTTGAAGATACTGAACCAGGTCATCTTTCCAGTCAGCTGCAATTACAAGTTCTACAAGGATGTGCTGGAGGTTGGTGAGCTAGCTAAACCTCCCAAATCAATAACATTGCTGTAGGTGCACTATGCTGCAGGGTGCATCATTCACAGAATCAAAAGAAACTTTGCACCATACCAAAGACTAGGAATGGGGAATAAAATGTTAAACCATGTGTTAAACATCTGTGAAAAAGATGGTACTTTTTACATCTATCTTCATGTCCAGATCAGCAATGAGTCAGCAATTGACTTCTGCAGGAAATTTGGCTTTGAGATTATTGAGGCAAAGAAAAACTACTATAAGAGGATAGAGCCTGCAGATGCTCATGTGCTTCAGAAAAACCTTAAAATCCCTTCTGGTCAGAATGTAGATGTGCAGAGACAGACAACTAAACAAATTATAAATGAACTTTCTTGGACTTGCTTGTTACCAAATAAAAGAGAGGCCCATTGATTTTCCCTTCTTTCCTAAGATTTCCTTCCTCCTTGTTTTTGTTTTTCCTCATTTTTTTCTTTCCTCTAGAAATTTTAATACTTTCAAGATCTTTGGAAAATAATCATGTTTGGATTGTGTTAGTTCTTATTTTTGTGAGGTGGTTAGATTGAAGGAAGGAAATGGTAGATCTATTTAGTTTCAGAGTCAAGAGACAGTCCCAAAAATTGGGTGGCAAATAATTTTAAATTTTTTAGCTTCTTTTTCTAATGTCCTGATTTCACATTAAAGGACAGATTCTAGAAATATTGCTTATTTCAAAAGACAGAAAGAAGCAGCAGCAACATCTTATTCTAATACATAGACAAGTTTGGCCTGCTGTGGTACTTTGGGTCTTTAAAAACTATTTGTGGCTTTCTTGATTAATGAGGGTCTACACCTGAACATGTGTAAAATTATGAATAAGACATGGTTAACCTGGACAACCATTGGTGGGAGGGGGGAAGAGAAAACAGGGGTGGGGGGGAGAGGGCACCAAATATAGTGTAAATGTATACTATTTATGTTCAATAAAAAAATGTTAAAAAAATAAATAAATAAAAATAAAAACTATTTGTGGGATGCTAATCCCTGGACATTGCCTTCACTCCACTTTTACCCTTCTGAGCAATCTCTCAGTAGTTTGGACTATTGTTATCCTTGTAAAAAATACTGAGCTTATTATTAGTTTCTCAAAGCAATTGTTTTTCTCTCCTTGTTGATGGATAAGACAGTTTAGTTTGGTACTGTTTTACTTTGATCTACAACATTGAACTAAGCTACTTTTTTTGCTATTGAATAGGCTGGTTGTTATTAGCAAGTTTGCTTTTCCTACCATTGATTGTTGCTAAAGGAATTAACTTTTAGAATCTGGGCTGGGGAGATTAATTTTTTTTCATATCCTAATTAGAGGTATGTCATTTAATTCACCTAAGAAGTTTGTTTTAATTAAATATTTTCCTCCTGTCCTTTTCCTTAGTAAGCCCAGCAATAGATAGTCTAACCTTCAAAATGACATTGATGTCTTTACAGGTTAGTACCCCTAGATAAACTTAAATCAGATGTGTTCTCTTGGACATATTATAAATATCTTAAAGCATAGATGGACTTTTGGCACAATAAATGCTCTTAATCTCAAGAAATTCAGCCTGTTAATTAGAAAGTGTGGTCAATGAATGTTTGATTATATAGGAAAGAATATTAAGACAGTATTTTTTAGAATAACATAGCTATGCTATTACTTATTTGTTGGAGAACATCCCAGATTTACTTATACCCTGTGCCTATAATATTGAGTTTAAGGATCTGGGATAAGGGGAATTGATAAACTATTGCTTCTCTTCTTGAAAAGATAGAAACATAAATTGTTTTATTTTATTATTTTTATTGGTACATTGTGTTTATATATCATAATGGGGTAAAAAACTTGTATGGGCATAAATGCACACATCACCCAGCCGGCCCCCACCCTGTCCCCACCTCACTCCCTCCCCATCCCTCCCTCCCATGCTTGGTTTAGTGGTTGAATTTAATATGAATAAGTACATCATGCACTTTAAAGTGTTTAATATGAATAAGTACATCATGCACTTTAAAGCGTTTTCCTCTCCCCACCTCCCATCCCCACAGTTAGGTTGTCATATTTGCTCCTCTATAGGATCTCTCTTTTCACCTGGAGTTCCTCCTATGACCCCGTTCACCCTAGTATCCACATATTAGGGAAAGCATCTGATTCCTTGTTTTTTGTAACTGACTAACCTTACTTAGAATAATGTCCTCAAGATCCATCCATTTCTCTGAAAATACCACAATTGTGTCCTTTTATGGCTGAGTAAAATTCCATTGTGTACATATTCCACAGTTTTATAATCCATTTATCTGTTGATGGACATCTTGGTGGGTTCCATAGTTCGGAAATGGTGAACTGTGCAGCTATGAACATATATACACATGCATTAGTTTAGTAGTTTGCTTTCCTTTCTTTTGGGTCGATACCCAGAAGTGGTATTGCTGGATCAAATGGTATATATGTTCCCATTCTTCTGAGGATTCACCATACTGTTTTCCAAAGTGGTTGCACTAATTTGCAATCCCTCCAACAATGTTTTAGCGTTCCCACTTCTCCACATCCTCTCCAGTATTTGTCGTTTGTGTTTTGAATGATTGTCATTCTAGTTGGAGTTAGGTGAAATCTAAGGGTAGTTTTGACTTGCATCTCTCTGATTGACAATGATGTTCAGCATTTTTTCATGCATTTATTGGCCACTTGAATTTCTTCTTTCATGAAGTGTCTATTTAGTTCACTTGCCCATTTTTTGGTTGGATTATTTGTTTTTTTAGTGTTGACTTTCTTTACTTCTCTATGGATTCTAGATATTAGTCCTCTATCAGAGAGATAGGTGGCAAAAGTCTTCTCCCATTCTGTTGGCTCTCGATTGAGGTTCTTGACAGTTTCCTTTGCTGAACAGAAGCTCTTCAGTTTCATGCAATCCCATGCATTGATTCGCCTTTTGGTTTGTTATGCCTTTGGGGTCTTGTTGAGAAAGGTTTTATTTGTGACTATGTGTTGCAGTGTTAGACCTGTGCCCTCTTCGAGGAGCCTTAAGCCCTCTGGTCTAATTTCCAAGTCTTTGATCCATCTTGAATTGATTTGTATGCAGAGTAAGAAAGTGGGATTATTTTCCAATTTTCTGCATATGGTTAATGAGTTGTGCCAACACCATTTGTTGAAGAGGCTATCTTTTTTCCAGTGTATGTTTCTGGCCCCTTTGTCAAAAATCAATTGGCTGAAAGTGTGTGGACTTGTTTCTGGGTTTTCTATTCTGCTCCATTGGCCTATGTATCTGTTTTTGGGCCAGTGCCATGCTGTTTTTATTACAGTGGCTTTGTAGTATAGTTTAAAGTCAGGTATTGTGATTCCTCCTGCATGGTTTTTGTTGCTTAGAAATACTTTGGCTATTATGGGCCTTTTGCTATTAGAAATAAATTTAAAGACTGATTTTTCTATGTCTGTGAGGAGTGATCTTGGTAGTTTAATGGGCATTGCGTTGAATCTGTAGATCACTTTTGGAAGTATGGCCATTTTGATAATATTTGTTCTGCCTATCCATGAGCATGGACGATCTTTCCATCTTCTAAGATCTTCGATTTCTTTTTTCAATGTTTTATAATTTTCTTTGTTGAGATCTTTTACCTCCTTGGTTAAGTTAATTCCTATGTATTTTATTTTTCTGTGGGTGATCTTGAGTGGAAGTGTTTTCTTAATTTTTTTTCCAGTGGGCTTATGGTTGGTGTACAGAAAAGCTTCTGATTTTTTAAGATTGATTTTGTGTCCACATACTTTGCTGAATTTATTGATCAGTTCTATAAACCATTTGGATGAGTTTATTGGGTTTTCTAAATATAGCATCATGCCATCTGCAAATAGTGAAAGTCTGAATTCTCCATTCCCTATTTGTACTCTTGTTTTCCAAAGTGGTTGCACTAATTTGCAATCCCTCCAACAATGTTTTAGCGTTCCCACTTCTCCACATCCTCTCCAGTATTTGTCGTTTGTGTTTTGAATGATTGTCATTCTAGTTGGAGTTAGGTGATCCTACTCCCGCCTTCTCTGAGTTTTTCTCCAATTTACCAGAACTTCACTTATTTTTCTCTCAATCTCTGAGGGGTATGGTTATCTCTTCTGCCACTGCTCCTTCCCTGAGTTGTATTGCAAGGTCTCAGATCAAGGGAGTTTGTCACAGCTGTGCCAGACCATGAGGTCGCTGGGCTGGGGTATTTCCTTCAGGAAACTGAAATTAGGGTATAGGAATTTCTGCTACCCCTTTCCTGCACTATCTTGAACCACAAGAACTCAGACCCAGAGAGTTTATCAAAGCTAGTTGAGTCCCTGTGGATGAAATGCTGAGATTTCTCCTGTAGGGGTTGTCATTTCACTTACTATTGTATTGGTGCTCTGCTGGCACTTTCCCTGGAGCCTTCATAGGCATGGTCAACTCACAGGCTTGTTGGAAATTTGGCTTCTCTGCACCGCCCTTGGCAGTAAAGCTGGTATATCTTCCCTCTGGTTTGATCTCTGCTCTGAATCCCTGGAGACAGTGATGGGCTCAGCCACTGAAATTTTTAGCTAGTTTTCATGCTGAAAGAACTGCTGAATTAAATCTGTCTGGACTGCTTCTGGTTACTTCAGCTCCTTATCCTCCCTGGAGTCTGATTTTGTGAGTCAGTCACGGTGATCTTGGCAGGACAGCTCCTGCCACAGTGGGCTGCTTTTTCTTTTCCTGCTTCTCAGATTTTTCTAGTCTTCCTTTTTTCTGTCTCTTGTATTTATAGCTTTTATTTCTCTATTTATAGTAGTTTCTGACTCTCTAGGATGTTATTTTTGTCACAATGGAGATAGAGTGTCAGTAGTACTGATAGAAGCTGCTCTACTCGGTCTTCAACTTTCTCTGGATCCATAAATTGTTAATAATGCAAATATCACTGTGACCTCTTCAACTGGCAGGACCAGTTTGTCAGATCATTTTCGGGCATGTAGGGATTGGCTTTAACAGATTAGTAATTTTTTATCAGATGAGAGACATCTGTGAAATACCCATGTTACATTCTTCCCATTGTCTAATCTTCAATATTAGAATTCTTTAGATTGTCAGTACTGCTTGGCTCAAAGAATGTTCTCTGTAGACTTTAAAACATGCGCAGGGTTGCTGGACATGGTAGAGCATGCTTGTAATACCAGTGCTTGGGAGGCTGAGACAGGAGGATCACACATGTTTGAAGCCAGCCTCAGCTACTTAGTGAGGCTCTCAACAACTTAGTGAGATCCTGCTTTCAAATAAAGTATAAAATAGGTCTAGGAGTATAGCCTGGAGATAGAAAAGCCACTGGGTTCCACCCCCAGTGCCACAAAATAATAAATAAATAAATAAATAAATAAATAAATAAATAAATAAATGCACAGGGTTTGAATTTCCTGTTATTTAACTTTTAAGAGGAAGTTTGATTCATAATATTTATTTTTTTCAAAATTCTGGTATAAAGTCTCATCTCCAACTAGGTTTAATGACAACATTATTTTATAAAATGTTTT